>NW_027614222.1:0-28679 GCF_965212315.1 Lampetra planeri
ACCCTGACTACTATTAGGTATCGGGATGAAATCCTTGGACCCACCTGGGTTCCAGTGCCCGACCTCATGTGGCTAGAGTATGCAGGCAGTTCCTGGAGGATGAAGGAATTGGTACCGTTGACTGGCCCCCACGTTCACCTGACCTAAACCCAATAGAACACCTCTGGGACATTATGTTTAGGTCCAGCCCGGTGCTGCCAGGTTGCTCCTCAGACTGTCCAGGACACCATTCGTCGTCTCATTAGGAGCATGCCCCGACGTTGTCAAGCATGCATACAAGCACGTGGGGGCCGCACAAACTACTGAGAATCATTTTGAGTTGCTACAATGACATTTTGGCAAAATGGACCAGTCTGCTGCATCATTTTTTCACTTTCATTTTTGGGTCTTTGATTTCCCCCCTCTATAGGGTGATCATTTTCATTTCTATCAAATTATGGGGCATCATTTTGTTACTAATAAATCACCTACTTATTATCAGGAAAGATATTCAAGATCATTTTCCGTCCCGTTTAGATCTGATGTGTTTTCGAAGTGTTACTCTAATTTTTTTGAGCTGTGTATATTATATACAGTATGTTAGGTTTTAACGTGAGGATGTGAATTACTCTGTATTAGTATTTATATGTGACACCGGAGATCCACTCTAACCACATTCAACTGAGCTGTCTTACATTGTAAAGACTAAATAATCATCATCATCATCATTATCATAATGACATGGGCAGGAATGATCAGATTACCAGTTAGAAAATGACATAGGGTGATAACTATTTGCAAGAATTTTAAACCTGTGTACATAGTAAGAGTCAATGTCAATGTCATTTGTAATTTGTGTGTATTTTGTATGTCCACTTTATTTCCATTGAAAAATATTTAGTGTGTCCATGGATTCCAAGAACACCGTCGGACCAAACTGAGTTCGTAGACTCAAGAATATAGAGCCAACATGGAAAGAAAACTGGAGCAAGCCCTCTAAAATGAGATGCTGCCTGGTGATAACGGTGTGATACCATTTGGGTATATGGTACCTACAACAGAAGATAAGAGATACTATTGGAAATGTTACTCTAACAATGTATTGTTCGGTGTATTCACATGGTGGCATCTCCAACTGGACAGTGTCTTTTTTAATCAATATTGACGCAAACTTGCAGCAATAATCTTAAATAAACATGTACGACATACATCACTTCATGTTTTCAAATTAGCAGAAACAGGTCGGGCTGCTTTGCCAGGAGTAAGGCAGGGATGGTAATGAAGAATGCAGAAGGGAAAAACTCTTTCCAACAAGAGACACATTTTGACTGAGAGTAACATCACAGAAGAACTGTTAAATTGTAATTGTGACTCAGCTGTGGGTGAGGCATTACATTTGTAATGTGACCATGGTGCCAACAGGAGCCCCTCTCAGCCTGAACTTAACCCTTAACTTTACTTTTTACTTAAGCCTGACACCCAAGTGCTTTTACCTTGTCACAACTGGGTGGCTTTTGTGCCTCCATGACTCTGGAGGGTATAAACACCTGGCAGGTTCAACCAAGCTGGACAGTTTCTAGGGGAGAAGCCAGACGAAAATAAACACATTGGCCTTCCACAGGTTGGGGGTTTGGCTTGGGGCTAACAACCCCACCCTGGGAAAAAAACATGATGTTACAGAAATGCTGACAAGGGAACAAACTTTGACCTGGAAGAGAAAGGTTCTTCAACCCAAAGACTCATGACATTTTCCAACAGGAAAAACATTACCATTGGAACGTGGAATGTAAGGACTATGTACCAAGCAGGGAAAACAGCTCAGATAGCAGCAGATAGGAAAAATTACATCTGTGGCTATAGGGAATTAATGAGGTGTTGCGGCCGCAGCTCAATACTTCATGATAAGTCTCCTCTCTTTGAGCTGTCTGCACCCTGGCCCTGTGTGTGTGTTGCCCCTCCTCTTCCCTCATCTGACTGGTGCAGCGATCAAGGGGCGTTCCCATCTTCCATCCCGAGAGCTCCTCCTTCTCTGCTCCCTGATTGGTGTGGCGCTTAACTCCCCGTCCAATCACGTCCATCCACCTGGGACCAGTGCATTTCAAAAGCCTCCTGATTCCCTCTGTCTGGGTGGCTGTCATATGATTGCTCGCCTTGCTGAAACACTGATGACTTGTATTTTGTCTATTGCTTGTAAAGCCTGTTGTTTGTAGCCCAAATTGTTGAGCACACTGTGGAGAGTGGCCAGAGATAGGAACCATTGGAGAATCCTTTGTTTGTTTCTAGTTTTCTCTGTTGTCTGAGTTCTATAGGTGCAGGGGGTACTGGTCTTTTGTCAGTTTGGTTTTGAGATCATTAGTCAGCATTTTGTTTTCTCTTTCTTTTGTCTAAACTCTAAGCCATTGTTCAGCTCGTTGTGAGTCCTCTTTAAGTTATATTTTGTTTTTGGTTTGACCAGTATCCATCGGCCCTCTCCCTCAGTTTGTAGTGTGTTTTGTTTATTATCCCTTATTTTCCAAAACTTGCATGACAATAAATTTACTTTGTCTATTACATCTGGCATTTTTATGTTGCTTCCCTTTCCCCAGCGAGCCGGGTTGTAACATGAGGCAAGAATAGTCAAAGGGCTAATGAGAGGGGACATGCTGCTATATTCAGGACATGAACAGGAAAATGCTCCACACACTGAAGGTGTTCCTCTCATGCTATCCAAATCAGCAAAGAGAGCACTGATAGGATGGGAGGCCTATGGGCCAAGAATTGTTACACCATCAGTCAGAAGAATAAACATGAACAGAATCCAATGTTATGCACCAACCAGTAACAATCTGAACCCATAACATCAGAGATAACACTGTAACTTACTGTCACTGGTACTTATTACCTTGGCAATTTGTGTGTCTGTGGCCAGAGCCTCTGCAGAAGCACTGAAGGGGAGAGATGGTTCTATCTGTTTGAATACCAACAATCATTCCCTGTGACCACTCTCACTCTCCTCCTTTCAATATCTATGTCTGTCTTTTTATATTTTAAAAGTAGCCTAACAATCAGACATAATACTATTGCTGATTGCATGTAACAAGAGATGATTGTGCTTCTGATCTGCTGTCTTTGCCCTGTCTGTTTGAATCACACATCACTCAGACTCATCCATCCATCCCGCCAGCTAAATCCACTGGCAACAGTACACCCTATTCTTTTTCTATCAGGACAGCTGTTTCCATGTACACTGGTGTAAACATGAGGAAGATGAGGATGGTTACATATGACTGAGCTAAATGTCTGAAAATGACAAAGTTTTGGATTATGTGCAGCCTCGATGGAGTAAAACGAACACAAACTGACAGAGAAGAGAGAGAGGCAAATCCTAAGAGAATATTCATTGGACGTGTTCCACATGGTAGGCAAGGTTTCTGTAATTAGGTCCTATGGAGAAACTGGGTTACAGTGTCTTGATAAAGTCTTGATTTTTTCATTATTGGATTAATCTTTCTGTTTCACCAAGCTGTCTTCCTGTGGGTGTCTGTATCTCCTGTGATTTGGCCAGGCACCAGAAGCTGTAATGCTCTTACAGCAGTGCATGAAGTCACATAGCACAACATATTACCTTTTTAGATTAAAATATGTCACACAAAACTGTTTATGCCCATAATAGCAAAGCATTTTTTTATAGATAATCCAATGACTAACAAGTATTTCTTCACTTAATTTCCAAAAGCACTGCTAATGGGATTACTGGGTCTTACTTTTGCGTGTAGCTTCATATCGTGTGTCTTCCTGTTGCTTTGCTGGCGTGTTGCAATGAGAGCTGCTCATCTCTCCAGTGCTGGGCTCCGAGCCAGCTCGTGTACTGTAAGACTCCAAGCAAGCAACATATAGGACAGATGGCACCATATCTTCACTACCCTCCCTGGCAGCCAGCCTTTATACCAGTGCAAGCGAATATGGGCATCCTCTATTGTGCAGTGCCACAGCAGCACGCCCCTGAAATCAGCTCATTCGCTGAAATAGCAACAATTTGGGCTGTGTGTGTGTTTCTAGGAAGATTTGGGTCATTTTTTGATTCATGTCTTCCGTTTCCTTGTTTGCATTTGCTGTGACTAAATTAGAAGTATTTAGAGGATGAGGGTTAATTCAAAATTTTGACGCAAAAATTGATTTAAAAAGGGCATTTGAAAAATAATGGAAGTGCTCCTGCTGCATTTAACCTGTGTGGTAGAATTTTAAAACCTTTGTCCGACTACTTTCTGACCGCACAAAGATAATGGATTATACATGGATGTGCAGGTGTGTGAGTTAGGTGATGGAGTTTGTAATTCATACTGGAAAGCTCTTCAGCACCATGTACAGTATATATTGGTGCTTATTACCAAAAAACAAGCAAATAAAGTTAGAAGCCTAAGCCTAGAACCTGTGCTTCACTCACCTGATGTGACCTTGCTGGGTTAATTCATAGGTAACTGGACTTGTAGTTTTCTTAAAGAGGTTTCATCCCCTCATCCGAGAAGATTCTTCAGTTCTCAGTCATCCAGGTCATGGTATCTTGCTGGGTTACTGAGACCCTTCACAGGCGACCTGATGTGACCAGAAACCTGGTGACATCAGGTAGGTAGAGTGCCACTATAGTCCCTGTGGACCAGGAGGTGGAGCAGCTCATCTAGTAATCTGAAGCTTCCTAGTTCAGTCCTGGGCTCTTCTGAGGACATGAAAGCCTGAAC
Organism: Lampetra planeri; assembly: GCF_965212315.1. Classification (NCBI taxonomy): domain Eukaryota; kingdom Metazoa; phylum Chordata; class Hyperoartia; order Petromyzontiformes; family Petromyzontidae; genus Lampetra; species Lampetra planeri. The sequence goes on from NW_027614222.1 coordinate 4,695, forward strand.
TATATAATGCTTATCAGTGAATGAAGGCCCATGGGAAAGAATGAGGGTAAAAGTTTGTACTGTTTTTTTCTGGCTTTTTCTGTGCCTGAAAGCTGCCATGTCTGAGTCAAATAACACAATCACAATCACTTCTGTTTAATGAATTTGAGACACTACACACTGTGTTGTTAATAATTAATCATGATTATATTATTGTAAGTAGTAGTGTCAGCAGCAGCAGTCGTATTGTTGTGATTGTTGTGTCCTGCTCGTCAAGAAACACAAATTGGTTTATAGCCCAGTCAGCCTCCTTCCACTTGTCAAAGGTGGTTTCAAGAATGTGGGATAACATTTCTGTGAATAATGTGAGACAAAACAGCAGCCCTGATTTCCCTCTTTGAGTTGATTTGTCCCTATCCATTGTTAAATAATTGACTCCTTTCCTCAAGGGACCATATATAATTGATGGTGAGCCTTTGCAGGCAGGATTCTTTTATGGTTGGTAATATAATGAATGTTTGAGCTGGAGCTGAGACAGTGTCCGGTCTCACTGGAACATTTAAGGTAACAACACATGTCAACTTAAATGATGTGTGAGAGGAATGTTGTTTGTCATCTGGATCTTGCACAACTGGCAATTTAGGAAAATATCTTTGCTCTGAAATTTAAACACAATGGCACTTGTTGTTTGAAACGAAGGAATACATTTTGCATGTTTCTAAGTCAGTGAAAAAAAAAAAAACATGTCTATTATTAAACTACGGTTTCATAGAATAATGTCTTTCAAGCTAGAATAGTAGGATATTATCTACATACCATTGACAAAAACCCTCTTAGTATCCCACTGAAACCCAGTGGAATACAGAAATATACCTCATCACAAATTAGCACAGCAATAATGATTCCACCACTACTAGTACTACCACTACTACTAATAAAGATTTATTAAAGACTCAAGGCCCAGCAAAAAAACAATGCATCGAAGACAAAGAATGCAATAAAAAGATACACACAACATGATTAGCATACAAATTGTAGAAAAAAACAAAAGTAAAGTCATGTATATTGTATAAAATATTAAGGATGGCTTAGTGTTTGCAGTACTCTATAGCCAGTCATCCATCTCTGCTGTGTATTATTTATATAATTATTACAGATTCAAAAAAACAGAACAAAATGTGACACTCTCATGGAGGTGATAAATAAAAAAAACAAAGAATCAGAACTGAAATTTCCCAGAAAGGGTAGAAGGTAATTTGGGGAATCTAAACAGAAAGTGTCAAGCTAAGGATTTGACTATACAAACAAGGTGGCTATGAAACAATTATCAACACACTCTCAATACTCACTCAAGGAAACAAACACTTGACAGACTATGGCTCGGGACACTTTCTCAAACCGATGGGTAAGATCTGGCAATATAACATGAAACTTGAAAGGCTTTAAAGAGGGGAGAGGGGGACAGGTGAAACAAATCAGGTAATCAGAGGCAAAAGGGCAAGGTGGCAGGAATGATGGCAAACAGGGACTATCAAAATAAAACAGGAAGGAGAACAGACATGACCATGAGCACAGTGACTGACATGACCATTATGACAGCATCCTTTCAACAAACATCTAAAATCTTTCATACAGCAATGTGCAGCAGTAGTAACCTACTAAAATAAACCTGATGCTGACCTGAACATCATGGATAAGCTAATATTCAGTAAAGATTTGGAGATATATACATGATTCAAAGACATTTACGTCTGTTGATATGAAGGTGTCTGTGCACCTATAAAAGGGATATTTTACATATTATTTGACTGATCCTTCGCACAATGAAGACAGTGAAAATAAAGTATTGTGTAAGCACATAGTTATATTCAGAAAAAGATTTGGAGATATATACATGGTTCAAAGACATTTACGTCTGTTGACATGAAGGTGTCTGTGCACCTATAAAAGGGTCATTTTACATATTATTTGACTGCTCTTTCACTCAATGCAGACATAGAAAATAAAGTCTTGTGTAACTGTTCATATCCCTTAGAGCATATTAATGGTGCGTAAAATGTAAGTGAAGTGTGGGTTAGTAAACAGGTGGCGATGAATCATCTTTTTAGAGCCAGCAGAGCCAGTGAAACTCTGAAAGTAACATTCTCTACATATGAAATTTGCAGCATTCAGTTACCACAGTCATCCAGAAAGGTTAAGAGACACCTTCAATTACCGCCTAACGTATCCCATTAACCTGCTAATCTTGCTGTGTAATACCTCCAAATGTACATTTCAGCTGTGAGATGTTACATTCAGGTTAAGTTGAGCATTATCTTAATGAAGAAATCATAACTCATAATGATCCGCAGCTGTATATTTTATATGTAATCGCCTCACACCAGCCTTACACAACCACTGGCTGTGAAAATGAGCAGCAATGTGAATATCTTAGTGTGTTTGGTGCAGAAGACCTCTTTTTCCTAAATGGTTACATAAGCTGAGGTGACTTTTTTTCCTCTTAAACAAGAGTTCATGTCAGTCTACCCGAATCTTACTATACGAACACCACTTCTCTCTTTTGTTCTGTCTCTATATTTCCCTCTCAGTGGGCTTGTAAACCTTTGAGTCACATTGTTTCTTCGTTTTTCATTACCCCACACTGCCTGCTTTCCTGCCCTCTTCCCCTCCTCTTCATCCCACAACTTGGCCTGATGGTAATAATCCAGAATGTCTGAAACAAATCATCTCTGCTGTTCACCGCACGTTGCACGCTGACCTTTTGCTCTGGAGCAAATAGTAGAAAATGAGAAACCTAGTGGCTGGAAATTGCTCAGTCTTGTATCCTGGGCTGCTTGATGATGCAATGGTGCACTAAAATGGGACAATTGTTGGAGTTTTGCTCCAAATGTGTGCAGACATTGACAGTAGCTTGTTTGTTTTGGAATGAGTTGCAAACATACTGACCCACATAAACACTTAATGTACAGAAAGAATAGCAGAAAAAAAGCTTCTTTACTATTGTTCCTTCTTTCACATTTACTGATGAATATAACAACCAGTTGTACTTCTCTTCCTTTTCTTGTGCATGTCATTTTTACATTCCTTTGTACAGAGAAAGCAATCTTCATTATGCCCTGTTTGTAGACAGTTTATTTTATTAGGTTTTATCTTGAGTTTTTACTGTTAAGCTGATATCGAGTCAGGGGTTGTTTAAAATATTAGGTGACACTGTCTGAGCTTCATAAACATACATACTTTATTTCTGAGTTAAAGTGGGATATGAATAGACATTTTTTGTCTCAAAGACGTATGATTTATATTTCTATCTCATTTCACAGTCTGACATTTATTCTGTTACTGTTATATGGATTACTAAATTTGTGCATGTAGAAATGAAACATGGCCCCACTCAGAAGACACAGCATGCAGATAAAGCTATCACATGCTGCATGTGTGCACATATACAGTAACTACGCTAGTGAGACTTAGAATGATGTATAGTGAAGTTCCTTATAAAGCTGGCCCAACACGCTCTAGGGGGGCAGTTTCTCCACTCTAATCTGGCAGGGTCACTGATAAAAGCTGATCAGCAGCAGGCGTGTTAAAACTATTTAAGTGCAGCAGCCTGCAACACAGCACAGACTGTATTAGCTGGAACATAAAGGCTGACCATGGCTTGATTTCTAGAATGCCTCTCTGGGCATTTGCCAGCTGATTCAATAATTCTTTTGGACTTTTACCTTGATCTGTATTTCTTACTTTAGCTTATTAATTAACTGGATGACTGAAAAGACTGGAGTTAGAATAAATTGTTGAGCCATGGGCTAATGTACGCACTTGCCAACTGCCTGTGGTTCCCCTGTCTTCTTTTTCACCCCTGATGTACTGCTGCTTGGTGTAAACCAAATACCACAGTTCTGTCTCTTAAAAGTGTTCAGCTGATGCAGATTTTTTTGTTTGTTTGTTTGTTTGTTTTTTCCAATTAATGAAATTTGACTTAATTTATTAATCTCGTTCTGTCACAACCTGACGCAGTGACAAGAAAGCTTCACCGCTACCACTGGCTAATTTAGATCTGAGGAGTAAAAAATTCAGTCATTGGCATTTTTGTTGGAATCAGTTAGGAAAACAGGAAAGGCATTGGTGGAAACGTTTGAGAATTGAAGAAAGTTATATCCAGTCACAGATTGGTAAATTTGTGTTTTTTGGCACATATATACGGTTATGGAGTGATTGTACAGGCAGAGATGAAGTGATCAGTGGTGAGCAGCTGTCAGCATGCAGATCAGGACTTTGTGACAGAAGACTGACAAAGAGCAACTGTGTAAATGGCAGCTTTTTTCCACAAAACCAAAAAGGAGATACAAGAAGATCTCTACCACAACATTTTTAGCATTATTAAAACAATGGTATGTGCACACAAAAAAACACAAACATGCAAGTCTTCATGTGTGTCTTTTTATAGTAAATGCATAACTAGTAAAACGTTCTGAAATTTTCAGTGAGCATTCAAGTCAGTGTGCTTTTAAGAGTTGAGCAAGTAAGCTCCATCAGTGGACAAACTTGAACTCATCTCTCACTGAGCAGCAGCTCATCCGCTCCAAACATGTTCTCTTGTATGATGATGGTATATGGAGCTGCACATCCAATCAGATGAGACTAACTGCTTTAGTTTCTAATGTTACAAAAATTACAGAACATCTAAGACAGCTTGTACTTTCAGTGAATTTTTTAAAGCTCTATGTGTGATATTGATTGAGTTTAATAAAGTTATTTACCTTGCTGGTATTTTTCTATCTTTGGATGTTGATGATGATGCTCATTAGTCACTGCACAGTTGTATATTTACTGAACATTATAAAATCCAGTTTACAGTGTTTTCAGTCCTTCAATATATAGCACCTTGAGAAGAGGAATAAAAAAAGAAAGGCAAAGATAAATGCAGTTAACAGAAAAAGATTTGAAAACATTTTGAAAATCGTCCAAAATTGCAACCATTCACAAGCGAAGGTCTGGCCGCCCTCATCTTGCCCTATATCAAAGAGAACGTGGGTGTGTATAGGTTTAACTAATAAACTGCCAACAACCTCCTGTGTGTGTGTGTGTGTGTGTGTGTGTGTGTGTGTGTGTGTGTGTGTGTGTGTGTGTGTGTGTGTGTGTGTGTGTGTGTGTGTGTGTGTGTGTGTGTATCTTTGTTGAGGGCCCGGCGTCCTGTAGTGGGCCCTGTGCTCACTGCCCAGCACCGTAGATTTGGTGGTGGGTCAGTGATGGTCTGGGGAGGCACATCCCTGGAAGGACGCACAGACCTCTACAGGTTAGATAATGGCACCCTGACTGCTATTAGGTATCGGGATGAAATCCTTGGCCCACTGTCAGAGCCTACACTGGTGCAGTGGGACCTGGGTTCCTCCTGGTCCACGACAATGCCCGACCTCATGTGGCCAGAGTATGCAGGCAGTTCCTGGAGGATGAAGGAGTTGATACCATTGACTGGCCCCTACGTTCACCTGACCTAAACCCAATAGAACACCTCTGGGACAATATGTTTAGGTCCATCCGGCGGCGCCAGGTTGCTCCTCAGACTGTCCAGGAGCTCAGTGATGCCCTGGTCCAGATCTGGGAGGAGAGCCCCCAGGACACCATTCATCGTCTCATTAGGAGCATGCCCCAACGTTGTCAGGCATGCGTACAAGCTCATGGGGGCCACACAAACTACTGAGAATCATTTTGAGTTGCTACAATGACATTCTGTCAAAATAGAGCAGTCTGCTGCATCATTTTTTCACTTTCATTTTTGGGGTGTCTTTGATTTCCCCCCTCTATAGGGTGATCATTTTCATTTCTATCCAATTATGTGGCATCATTTTGTTACTAATACATCACCTACTCATTATCAGGAAAGATATTCTAGATCATTTTCCCCCTGTTTAGATCTGATGTGTTTTCAAAGTGTTCCCATAATTTGGGATAATGACTATTTTTTCTTCCTCTTCTTTTCCAGAACCCTTGCAATTTATAATATGAGGTACAGTTATATACTTGGATAACTATGTTACCACAAACTGAAAGTGCAGTGCAATATGCATTTTATCAAGCTTGTTAATACAGGGATAGATTCCATGTTATTATATCGTCAGTGTACCTTGGCATGGTAAAGACCTATCATCATCAACCCTTTAAATAGAAGACGTTCACATCGTCGACAACATCTAATAAGGGAAACGGGTTTTAACATCATACATGTACGCCCATTTATGTAGAGATATAGTTAAGCCAGTCTTAAGACTGTTGCTATCTGGACTTCAAATTTCATAGATGAACAGTAAGATGTACATGTACTCCATGCAGGACTTTCTAGTTGTACACGTACAGCCTAATATGACATATGAGTTAATTGCAGGATGTTGCGACCTTTTCAAAATACTTTCAAAACAGGGCACTGTGACTTGTCAGCAGCGCTGCAAAGATAGTCCAACAGTAAAAGTCAGGTGACACTAGGGGCTGCAGCAGTTTAGAGAGACTCTTCAAAGGGATGAATGGAGTTCAGACTTATGTGTGAGCAAATACATATCCTGTTGAAGTGTCCTTGAGCAACATATTGAATTACTACCTGCCTCAATTGAACTGTGCAGACCCTTCCATTTCACTGGTAGAAGGTAAAAGAGGAAATTACAAGATATCTCTTCACAAATTGACACATATACACACACACTTATGATATATATATGTATATGAAATGTCTTTGAAAACAAAACAGTGGGAACAGTGAGTGTGTGATGCATATGAACTAACCACACACCATTACCACTGACCTTTTCTCAGTGGTTGGGCAGTGCTGGCAAACCCAGGGACTGGTGGTACAGTGCTAAATGCTAGTATGTCACAACAGATCCTATCAAAGCCTTAATTCAACCTTTCCCCCTCGGGTCTGGGTGTAATAAGCAAAATATTTACAACCCAAATAGGCCAACATATTAACTATGTATTCTGTGGGAGAATGTAGAAGTAAATAATATTCTGTGTGTGTGTGTGTGTGTGTGTGTGTGTGTGTGTGTGTGTGTGTGTGTGTGTGTGTGTGTGTGTGTGTGTGTGTGTGTGTGTGTGCATTCCGTTGCTGGAGTTGTAAGAGTCTCACATTACAAATGTGAGAAAGTATTAAATATTATAACCCAAGAGGTGTGAGAAGTGGAAGAAGAAGCACCAGCCTGCTCGCAGTCTAACATTATATTCTTTGTTGCTGAAATAAAACACCCCAAAGCCGATTTTATGAGCACTAAAGGATCACATTGCTGGCTTTAGCTTATCAGGCTTCACGCCAATCAACAGAGGAGACAGGCAAAAAGGGATTAACCTTTAGCTACTGTCACACACAACTGTGTGTCATCCAGTGAACAAGCCATGTTAGTTTGTAGTTGTGACAGAGCTTCATACACTAAGTCAATCACAGACAATACTTTTCTTTAACTGAATTGATTTTGAGAAATTTCTAAGCTAACATTTTAACTTGGAAAAGTTTTTTGTTCAGCATGAGAGCGTTTATCACATTGTGGGGTCTACGGGATGCTGGCACAGTCACAGCATAGAAGCCATGCTACATTTTCAGGGTTAAATCACAGTCTTAAGTACAAAGTTACAGGTTTAACAAATAACCAATAGTCGGAAAATCGGTTGGATTGAATTGATTTAAATGGTGATCGCTAGATTGATCCCTGGATTGGAGTGTAAGTTTATTAGCAAACAACATCAGAGTAAGCTACAGTGAAAATTGAAATAAAAACATTATTACTGTTTTATGTGTCCCAGCCGGCCAATCGGTACAAACAGTGGGAACTTGGCTTGGAACACTTAATTGAAATACCAAAGCAATGTTATTACTCCACCAAGGAGATTTCATGGAAACAGAAGTGGCTGCACACCGTTTGTTCTAGCTGTAAATTAGAATTAGAAACAAAATATAACTGTGTACTGTTTTCTCAGTGGACAAGTTTTGTATGTTTACTCTGTTTTGTGCATGCAGCAAATAAGCACATTCATGTCAACAATGCACATTATTTTACAGGGCAATCTTTCATCCCTCTCAGTTGCCTTCATAATTGCATGAGGATAATTATTAGTGTCTCTACGTTCAAATGGATTAGTTTGACGGCGGTTAATAGTTTCAATATACAAATCTTTTTTCATGGGTTTTTGTCCATTTCGAAACAGGGAACACTGGCAGAAAGCTGAAAGGACAAAATGACTTGAAAAGTAATTACATGGCTATCCACTGGCTATTCTCATAGCAATATAAGAAGTGAAGCCTGTGTGAGATAGTATACAGTGGGTTTATGTAACCTCTAATGAACGCCAAGGAAACTAAAAAGAGACTTTTGGCACTTTTCAACGACACAACTACACACTTTTCAACTACACAGTTGAGCTCGGCCTGTCTCTACTTTGTCTGGTTTCATTCAGGGGTTTTTCCATTATAATTCAGTATCTCTTCTATGTGGATTATGATGCCACAGTGCTGCATGGAACTTCCGTGACAGCATTTTTTATCGAGACATACAAAGACACATAAACAATGTAGTACATGCGGGAGATATTGAGGTTGATAGTTTGTGGATTGTGGATCAGAGGATGGCTGTCTGTCTGTAGACACCAATCAGAGGCCGGCCCTCAGCGACATTAATCGAACCAGCTCCGCTCGTTTGGAACCTCGACGAAGGTGGTGTGGTACAAAAAAAAAAAAAAAAAGTAGCAGGTACCAGGGTCTAATGCCAGTGGAAACTACAACCCCCCATTCTTTGGTCCTTAGAAGTGATGGTCACTTAATTAATAAGTTGAAACCTGTTCGCTACCCCATGGTATTTTCCCACAGAGGCTATTCAACTCATCCATTTTATTTATTTATTTATTTCATTCTTTGAATTAAGAGATTACTTGTGACTTTACTTTTTTTCAAATCTTATTGGCCATTATTTATCTCTTCATATCTGCTAATAATACTGTCTTGGATTCTGTTTCTCCCACTCTCTCTCACCATCTTCACATGCCTTATTTTTGTCAAACACCTCTCTCTATAATGAGGGGGGGCATGGAATGAAAAACAATGCAGGAACAGGGAAACGGACAGCAGAGAAGTCATTGTTTTATTGTATTGTAATTGTGTGTCAGACACACAATTAAGGGCCATAGGCTCAGATATTTGTTTCCTTTCATTAGTTTCTTCATTTTCATTAGGAATAAGTCCCTGCCCTGCCCTGCTCTCACCTCCATTTAAGATTAGTTGTCAGTGATCTGTGGGAATTAAAGTTTAATTAATTATTCAGTGATCATTTTCAAATAAGGTTTACTGGTGATGGCCCAATTCTTTCCAAGTCTAGATGAATATTGACTTCTGACCACTGCAGGGTAAGGATGCTAAAATAATCTGATATAACTTTAAGTCAGATATTTAAAGATGTCACTATGAGGCCAACGGTTGTGAAGGAAATGAGGGAATTTTCAGCAGGCCATGAAGTTCACTAATTGAAGTTCACTTATTTCAGTGGTGATATCACAGTATACTACAGTTGTATTGATCAGCTAACATTAGCAGGCAAGGATGTAGGGCGTGTGCGTTGATTCTATTTAGAAGAGAAATTATGATTCTTTCATAACAAAAGGAAAAATATAATCACAGTCCTGTCAAGGGCATACAAAATCATATGCAGGGATATCTACACTTTCCCACAACAACCGCCCCATGGATATGATCGGAATAAGTTGGTAGGAAGTAGAATTCGCACCAGCTGAGATGGTACGCATGCACACGCTTTATTTTAGGTACCAAGATTCATGATATTTGCATCATAACACTTATCCTGTCTTAAGGACTCAAGTCACATTGCACACTTTTTTGAGGCTAACATGAAAGTATCTATAATGGCAGTGAATTCTGAAATTCACCAGTTGTCATTATCTTCCATTACTGCACTGCCACACTGTGTTCTAAAGCCCTTTGAAACCTGCATTTGCACTGACATTGCCATGAGACTTGACTGAGGACACAAGCTTATTTACAGCAACAGCCCAGAGGACCAAATTAAGTTCTCATGATAATTTTGGCATGTTGTGTCAGTATGTGCCAGTGATGGTAAATTCATTGCAAACCTCTGGTGATCCTGGGATTCTTGGCCCCAAGCTGATTTACATAAATTTACATATTAAATACGTTGTCTCAAATAAGGCCAACGTTATGCAAATACTGGGGACTAATTACAGAAGATATTTCATTTTTGTCTAATTTCAGCCTAGCCCTAGTTCAGTTCCACTGTTGGTCACGACTTCATGGAATGTCATTGTGACGCTTGACCCAGACGTTTCACACCTGTGTGTGAGGTTTGCATGTACAGAAGGGACATACTAATGAGAATAACAGTGAGCAAGCACTTGTCTTAAAGCTGCTGGGATTGATTGCGATAGTACTGTTCTCTTTCAGCAGCTCTTTCATCCAAATTCATGAAACAGAAATAGAATGAGGCAGAGTCGTGAGGCAGAGTCATTCTGTATTCCACGATGGGTTAAGAACACATTTTTCCCAGAACAATTCCCAGTACAGGAGGTTAGAAGAATATACATATATAACATATATCTTCTTCTTCTTCTCCTTTCGGCTTTGTCCCTCTTCAGGGGTTGCCACAGCGAATCATCAATTTCCATCTTTCCCTGTTCTCTGTATCCTCTACTCTGACTCCAACTACCTCCATGTCCTCCCTCACTGCATCTATAAACCTCCTCTTTGACCTTCCTCTCTGTCTCCTACGCGGCAACTCCATCTCTAACATTCTCCTACCAATGTATCCACTGTCCCTCCTCTGCACATGTCCAAACCATCTCAATCTAGCCTCTCTAGCTTTTTCTCCTAACCTTCCTGTCTGTGTTGTCCCTCTGATGACCTCATTCCTAATCCTGTCCATCCTGGTCACTCCTAAAGAGAATCTAAGCATCATCTAAGAGGGCCCACTGTGTAATTGGCCAAATTGGTCTGATCTATATGACTAGATGAAAGCCTAGTAAAGGTTTGCTTGAATGTCTGAGCGCTAAAATAAGCACTAGCATGGGTTTTAGCTCACTGATAGTCTGTGGACATTAGTTTGAGTTTGGGGGTATTCATGATAAATACACTTCAGATTGTGATATATTTGCCTTCTCTGAGTGTTTTATCAATCAAGCTGTGAGTTGTTAAAGCCTTAGCAGAGGTCTGTCCACTCTAAACTCGTTAGTTGTTTCCATTCCTAGTCTTCTCTCAGGGATTCTTTCATTTACATATTGAGTTGCTTTCTGCAGCTTTGTAAATTCTCCTCATGAAGAAACTCTTCACTGTAAATATTGATTAGTTGAGCTCTAAAGGGAGCGTTGCACCTCTTACTCAGCCTCATCTGGTCCTAACAAATGATGGTCCAGCAAGTGTAGGTGTGTCCTCTTTCAAAAGTATGATAGTTCAGCCTTCTTTACACTTACATTTAGCATGCATGTTATTACCTTTTAAGCAACTGCATCTTCTCTCTCCTGTAGATGTGCTTTGTCCTCTGTGTTTTGACTCTTTCTGTCTCTCTTTGTAAATTGTTATTAATATTATAATTCTACCAAATATGTTATAAAATAGGAATACAAATATGTTAAATATGTTATAATTCATTTATCTGTTAGCAACTCATTATGCAAAAATTCGGATCAGATTTCCATGACTTTGTTATATTCTTATTATTATTATTATTTTAAATCAGAAACATTCAGAAAATTCAGAAACATTTCTGTTCTTTCAGTTTTGCGTCCTTTGTGTTTTGATTTTTTGCACAGTGCTCAGTTGCAACATGCATCCATTCGTTTGCCACGGGTAGAGCCAAAGCATGATGCTGATGATTACCTCTACCAAGGAGGTTGTGTTTTTTGTTAATTTGTCAAGACCTTGTTTATTTTTCTGAATATTTTTTTATTCTGTAGCTGAATAGCATTGTTACTGTTGCTTGTGTTTCCTCACTGTGTTGTTTGTTAATGTTTTCTTGTAAATTTATCTTATATTTAATTTTAACCTTTTTATTTTAAATTCTATCCCCGACTGATGTGTCATGAAAACAATTTTGAGCGATATCCACTTGCTATGCCCATGATGTAACACAGTGGTGGGCTGTGCATTACGCACCCAGGCCTTCAATCGCTATAGAAACCATCTTATTGGTTAAGAATGCAGTATAAGGGGCTCTTGCATCACATAGATAACTCATGTAGCCAGAATAAATGACTTTAATGAAGAAATAAGGTTCACAAGTCTCATACAACACACATAAAAGCATCAATAATAACCTCATAAAACTGCAAAATTTAAGAAAATAGCAGCTTTTAACACCTGATTATCCTAATTATTTGAACACAAAATCTGTCCTCTCTTTCCTCGAGAAGTCTGTCGTAGAGATTATCCGTGCGTTGAAGGTCCATCAACAAGTCCTTTTCTATGACACAGTCATTTCTCTATTTTTCTTCACCTTCTGCGACCTGGTCACTCAGCTGAGACTCCGCAGAGGTCCGCGCAGACTCAAATTGGATGCCTGCAAGTCTTGCGCGCACACCGCGACACTACGGTCGCTCCTTGGACGCGTAACAGAAAAATGTAAACAACATGAAATGACATTTCATGGAGGCTCTGATGACTGCTGACATTCCGAGTCTGCTCCGCTCCCAGACCCTGGAGTCTTTTCCAGACTGTGACATTCTTGCTAGCTTCGGAGCTGCACGACCTTTCTTAAGAATGTCCAGCTTTTCTTGAAAAGTCTGTCTTGAAAATAGCTTGTAGGGTGACAAAACAGCTATTAAATCAATTCATCTATATTTTTGTTCGTTCAACTCCAACAGGTGTCATGTGTTAGCTGTGGTTTACACGGTCTATGACTGTCCAATCAGAGGGAGTGAATATGACGATATCGCCGTCATCATATTCACAAAGCAACAGTTTGATCAACACTTATTCTCTGCTACAGGGCCTGCAGAACTGTGAAGGCCTCCAGGAAGATTTCTTTGACCAGCAACATCTGATAAGTGCATTTAGTTGAAAATACACCTTTGAAGCAGCGCAACCAGGGGGAAAGTTATGAAAGAGAGGAACAGACCATTAGGAATTATTTAATATGTATTCATGGGAATTATAATGAACATGAATCTGTTATTCAGATATTGTTTAGGCCTGCAGTGAAGGCCTTGAAGGCCCTGATGGCCCACCACTAATGTAACATAGGAAGCTGTTTTTCAGAGAAGTAGCTGTTGGTCACCTCACACATAGAGGACAAAAAAAAAAAAAAAACAGAGTCACAGAGAGATAAATAGATCCCCCTTCTTGCACACAAATCCCTGCAGACTCATACTCTATGTGTGTATGTATGCACTTACACATATGTATGTGTGTGAGTGCATGTGGCATCAAGCTTCTGGGCTGCTCCTAGGGAGAATTGCAGCAGGCACATACACACACACAAATACACTCACTCACAAGGCTACAAAACTGAGTCACCAGAATTCCCCACAGGTTTTCTAGCACCAGCGGTTCGGTGGGTGCCATTAAGATTAAGATGCTTCTGTTTTTCCTCAACATAAATGGATAGATAGATAGATAGATAGATAGATAGATAGCATGGATCCAGGCATGCAAGCGTACAGCTTAAAGGCAACTTTTTCAGTTAACATGACCGCAGTCAAGCAATGTCTATTTAGATTTTATTAGGTTCTTTTAAATGTGACTACCTGTTAGTTAATGTAAGCGCAAACTACATTAACCTGAGAAGGCAGATCGGTGTGTGGGAACAGCTTTTTGGAACTATTCTTCACCCCTGATAAGTATGGCAGCAGTTATTTTCATGTAAAAACAATTAACATTCTGTGCTGCACAGAAAAATCAGGCTTATGAAATAAAAGAATTTATTAGATACATGCAACTTTCCCATGTGTACATTATGCATGTCTACTCCTATACTACTATATACTGTACAACTATGTGTGTGCGTCTGATAATATATATTATCAGTGCCAGAGAACAGTGAGACACTAATTCATCCCATGAGCACTTGATGCTGCAGCGATGTCACCCTGTCATCATTCACAGTGATGGTGTCGACACTCCAGGTAACTTACAGCCAAAAAGCACATTGAAATGTTTCTGGAAACAGCTGTTGTGAATAAATAGAGATAAAAGCATTGCAGAGACAGAATCTTGATGCATATTTGATCAGTGCTGCCTAGTTTGACAGTTTGATGATAGTTGTGTGAGTCTGGTGCATTGCACTAACAGACCTCATTATAAGCTGATGTTGAGTTGTGTTTATGCAAATCTGTCAACACTGAGGTCTGACGAAGTGACTGCAACAATACAGAGATTTGATAATGTTATACGTTACACAGCTATCAGAGGCTTTCAAATGGATACCTTGGATAATTCACATCTTACGGCATTATACTAGTCACCCACAGCAGAACTGAATCCTCACAAAGCAATGTAGCAGATACTTATACCTCTTTCCTCAGGAAGAGTTCAGTTACTCTGTCTTAGAGATTATCCGTGTCTTTTAGGTCCATCAACAAGTCTTTTCTATGACACAGTCTGCGACCTGGTCACTCAGCTGTAGGTCCACTCTCATTTTGGGCGGACTGCGCAGAGGCCCATGCTGACTCAAAGCGGATGGCCGCAAGTCTTATGTGCGCAAACCACAACATTACGTCCGCTCTTTGGACGCATAACAGAAGAATGTAAATAACACAAAATAACATTTCATGGAAATGTAATGAAGACATTATGTATGTAAAACTTTGAGGTAACTTTCATGTTTTGCTGGGAGAGTTTGAGGTTACTGCCGATAACAGTCAGCGAGTTTCACAGACCAAGGAGGGGGAGGGAGGGGGCCGTGGGTTGCCTAGCACCATCGAGTTGCTGACATGCAGGTGTTTACCAACGAAAGGAGGCAGACCACAGCAGTTAGGGGTTCGCACAGCAACACAGCTGGGCAATATTTGTGATGCGTGTTTTTGGATTGTTAACCGGTATAACACTGAGACAGCAGGTTGGAGAAAGGGGGGGCTGGGTGACCATATGGTATAGTTTCATGATAGTTAAACGTAACTTAAACTACTTAAACAACTCTTAGTTAAATTGCTTAATTGGGTAGTCACAGGCAGTCACAGCATCCTGTTATAAGTGAAAAGATGGGCAAATATATCAATATAATATCATGGAACATGGAAGTGGGAGTAATGTTAAAAGGAGAGCGATAACTGTCATGATTTGCTGTGTCACTGGTTTCTCCCATCTCCCCTGAATGCATCACCTCTCGACACTCCCTGCCATTCTCACCCTCATCAGTGTCAATCACCCACACCTGCACCTCTCAGAGGTGTTAAAGCCTCCCTGCCCTCCTAATTATTGTCAGATCGTTGTTTGTGCATGCATGTTTCTCCTTTCCTGGCTCTCCCGCCACAGATTTGACCCGTTCCTGTTCCTGCTCCCCGTCCTGACCGATCGCCTCTCCGCCCCTGCCCGAAGACAGATTGTCGCCGTGACTGGCTGAATTTCCCTCCCGTTTTGGTTGAAAAGTTTTTTGTTACCCCCGCTTGGAGTACCCTTCCCGTTATCTGCTGATGAGAGTTTCTGTTACGACTGTTTGAGTTCCCCTTCGTTACCAGCTGAAGAGACTTTTGTTGATTCCTTGTTCCCAATAAACTGTCCCCTGCTTTTGGAACTCGTGTCCCGTGTGTTGCGTTTGGGTCCAGATTTCTCACCCCTGTCGATAACGGCATATTTAAAATCCAAAAGGGCAGACATAGTATTTAGTATAGTAAATGTAATGGTAAATGTAATGCTTTTCTGTTTTGCAGGATGTCGAGATTGTTTCAAATAGGTGTAAGTCTGCAGGGGATAAGTGAAGACCCTGTTCTTTTTAGAAATTCCCACCAGGCTGTCAGTGAAGACCCTATGTTGATGTTTCTAAAGCATGTGTGTTTCTTAATGGCTGTACTGATGAATGGTATATTTGGTATTTGGATTTCTTGGCAAAACTCCTGTTCAACTCCGGTGGTTTATTTTCCAACAGGAATTCGGAAATCACTGAGTTTAGTGATTGGAACCAGGATTGTGGGGGTTGTGTGGGAATCAGTTAAAACTGGTAGTTTACCTTTGGTAGAATCATCATTTTGACTGTGTTGATTCTCCCCATAAGAGATAAAGGTCGAGTACTCCACCGTACCAGGTCACTCGCTATTACTTTCAAAAGAGGAGCATAATTTAACTGTATGAGGTCTGACAGCCTGGAGGAGACGTTAATACATAGGTATCTAATATTACCTGTCTCAAATGGAGTAGGTAAAGTATTGCGGAAGTTAGTTAATCTGGAGGACAGTCGATTTTCCCCAGTTAATTTAGTAAAACGAGATTTTGTCGATCAGTATCACCACTCTAGAAGTGAGGAATGTAACCCTTCCAAGAAGAGTAATACATCCTCTGTGTAAAGGCTTATTTTGTGGTGGGAGGGGGAGAGTGGACAGCCCTGTCTAGTGCCTCTCTGAAGATTGAATGTTGAGGAGATTTGATCATTTGGTCTGACGGTGGAACCCCATGAACTGTAAAGTGTTCTGATCCAATTAATAAATCTATTTCCAAAGCCAAAGCTATTACGTGTAAAGAATAGAAATTTCCAGTTGACTCTATCAAATACTTTTTCAGCATCTAATGAGACGATGTTTGCTTTGAAATTATGGATAGAACAGTTGTCAGGGTTTTCTTCCCTCTGAGACACTTAATAAAGAACCACACAAGCAACAGTACTTGAAGTACACTGAGCTTCTGCAGAAGGAGAGTCAGTCTAAGACAGCTCAGGACTCAGCTCTTTTATTGTTTCGTAGGCGTTAACATTTTGTACAAGATAGTGAGCGGCAAGGTAACAATTCTGTACGAAGTACAAGGACAAAGCAAACTAGTTTAAGACAGATGATGATGATGATGATGTCTTAAGCAGTGAGGCCTAAGCACGATGCATGACAGACAGATGATAACATATAAATTCCCTATCAACAGTGATCTATTCAGTTGGTCAGCTTGCGTGTGTTTGTGGATGAATGTCTGCCCTTAATGAACCCTGTTTGGTCTGGGTGAATGATATATGGGGTGATTTTCTCTCAACGTTGGGCCAAAGCCTTACATATTAGTTTGAGGTCTGTGTTGATCTGAAACATGTTTTTTTTATTATTTCCCACTTAGAGACAGTTCTGGTGGGTGGGGTTACAGTGGTTCCCTGGTATATGGTACCTACATATATATGCCAATACAGAGTAATTCACACACATTATTATATTATTCAGTCACAGCTAAACAATTGTCTCAATTCTTTCCCAGTTGTTCCTATGAGCTTGTGGTAAAAAAAAAAAGACGTTCTCATAGCCCTCTCTTATCCTCGCTGTCACTGACTCGCTAACATTTGCTCATATGATGCAATTTCTGCCATTTTGTCAATCCACTTTTTATAGTCCGGTGGGGATGTACTCTTCCATACCCTGAGGATAATCCGGGCTGCCGTTACCATTCCGACCTTTATGACTGCTAAATATTGTTTTGACACTCCCATTACTTGTGATTGGTCGCCCAGTAAGCACAATCTTGGAGTGACTGGAATCTCAAGCTCCAGAGCCTTCCCTAGATGTTCTAATACTTTTACCCAAAATGGCTGTATCAGACTACATTCCCATAGAACATGTAGGAAAGTCCCTGCCACATTTCCAACACAGATTATCAGGTAATAAACCCATCCTATGGAGTCTAGAGGGGGTGCAGTAGAACCTGTGTATTATCTTATATTGAGTAAACTTCCCTCTAGCCTCCCTTATGTATTTTCCTGAGAGGTCTGTGTTTATCAATGATATTGGACGATAGCTTGATGGGAGTGTGGGCTCTTGATTTGGTTTTAGTAGTAGACTTATGTTAGCAGTGTTCATAGTTGAGGGAATCGTTCCGCTTTCTGTTATTTCTATAACCTTTCTGTAGAATGTAGTTGCTAATATTGGCCACAGCTCTTTGCAAAATTCTGCCAGCAATCTGTCAGAACCTGGAGCTTTTTGGTTGGGTATGTGTTGCAGAGCCTTGTGGAGTTCATCTTTTGGGATGTCTGAGTCTAGATCGGAGACTTGTTCCGCCTTTAGTTTTGGTAAACTGATACAGTTTAGAAATGCATCTATTTCCGAGGTTGATGGCTCAATATTTGATTTGTATAAGTTTTTATAAAAATCTCTGAAAATAGTATTTATATCCACTGGTACATGTGTAGTGTTACCAGATGATTGCTTTTTTTCCTTGTTTATTTCAGTTGATTTGACAGATATTTACTGGATTTGTTGCCATATTCATTCATTCAATTCATTAAATTTTCTCAGCATAGTCTCTCCAGTATGAATTGTTATTTTTTTTATTGATCAGTGTATTTAATTCTAATCTTAGTCTTCTTATCTCTGTCAGTATATTATTTTCCTGTGAGGCGACATGAGCGGATTTTAAATTCCTAATTGTTTTATTTTTCAAGTTCTAACTCTAATGATCTTTCTTTCTTTTGTATGATGAGTAAGAGATTATCTTACCTCTCATAACTGCTTTCCCTGCCTCACACAGAACACCTGCTGAGGTTCCTGGTGGATCGTTTAATTCTAGAAATTCTGTCCACTCTCTCTCAAAGTACTTAATACAATCTTCAGCAATGATATTATTAAACTTCCACTGTCTGGGTGATGATGTGACTTTTCTTATCAATAGGGAGAAAGTGACTGCTGCATGATCACGGATTGTGATCGGGTGAATTCTGACATCTGTGATGTCAGGCATTATTGAGTTGGTGAGCACACAGAACAAGCGGAAAGAGAAACAAAGGGAGCATAAGCTGAACAGGGAATAACACAGTGGGGTACATTGGGGGGTGCAGGAGTGATCATATTATGGTCTTTCAAATGAGACGTGCATTTATGAACCAACACTGGCCTGATATCATTTTAAACGTATTGCCTGATCGCATAGGTTACTGTGTTCAGTAAAGCCAGTAAACTGTAACCCCAATGGAACTGTCTCTAAGTGTGAAATAAAAATAAATAAATAAAAAAGTCTGTCTTGAAAATAGCTTGTAGGGTGACAAAACAGCTATACAACTATATTTTTTGCATGTTGAACGCGCAAAAAGGTGCCGTTTGTTAGCTCTAGTTTACACGGTCTATCCACGGTCCAATCACAGGGAGCGAATGTGATGACATCATCATGCGCCTGCTAGAAGGCCTTGATGTCCTCAAATCACAATCTGATTGGATAAAGCAATAGTTTGGTCGACACTTATTATTTGCTACAGGGCCTGCAGAACTGATTCTGAAGGCCTCCAGGAAGATTTCTTTGACCAGTAACAACTGATGGGTGAAATGTGATTGGATGAGGGCATTTAGATGAAAATACACATTTGGAAGCAGCGCTACCAGGGGAAAAGCTATGAAAGGAAAGGAACAGACCATTAGGAGTTGTTTAATACGTATTCATGGAAGTTATAATGACCATAAGTCTGTTATTCAGATATTGTTTAGGCCTGCAGTGAAGGCCTTGAAGGCCCTGATGGCCCACCACCGCTCTAGACACAAGGTGTGAGTTTTCTTGGCTTTACTAGATAGTCTTCATTCTCAATTCTTTTTACTTGTAAAACTGAAACATCACAAAGAAAGACAAAATGAACATACATACATTTATGTCAAAATAAACATCACTCTCACACATTCAGCTACTCACAGACGAATAGTCTCCAAAACACGAAGCGTAGAAACATAAATTCAAACTTCTCTCGTTCTGTGTAGCAGCCTCACCAAGCTAGCAAAACGTGCTCAAGGTGTCAAAGATGTGACAACAAAAAAGAACGCTCACTCTAAGGCAAATTCAAAATAACAGTGCTCGCTCAGGAGCTCTCTCCGACACGCGATGAGGTCTCACTCTGACGTTGTTAAGTAAAACAGTAATACCAATAACTTCCACTGAAACCCATTAATTTAAATTTTAAAGGCAGCACAGTCATACTTTTGAAACTAGCCTAAAAAATGATATACATACTCCATTGTCTTCAGAAAACTGTTTTCTTCTTGATACATATGGGCGGGTTATTCCATAGTGAGGCTTATATTTTCTTCAGATGTGGCGTGCTGCACCATTTGTTCACTTCTTTCCAGACCTCCTTGGAGTAGTATAGGGTTAGGGGGATGTTGTTGTCCACTGGTGGATGGACCTTGTGACAGTGCATCCAGCGGGGTGAATTGTCTCGAAAGTTCCATTTCAATTTTAAATCTGGAGACTTCATCCAAAATGTCTTCAGGGAGGAGTGATGTTAACTCTTCAGACATCTGGTGTAGTCTCCCTTTGAGTGCGTTGATGGTGAAGTGAACTTGCCTCACTCTCTCGTTCAGTAGTTGGTTCTGTGCCTTCTGTAGAATGATGTTCGCTCTGTGCCCTTTCACTGAAGATTCAAGTCGTAGGCTGTTGGGGAGGATCTTGTTCTGTCTGCATCTTAAGTTAAAACGTGGTGGTTTCTGTAGTCTGCAAGTTTCTGATGTGTCTTCTCGTACTCCCGCACTAACCTTAGGGTATCCATCCCAAAGTGTGTGGAAATATGTCTGAAGGTTCTCAGTCATCCAGGTCATGGTATCTTGCTGGGTTAAATCGTAGGCAACTGGACTTCTGGTTTTTAAGACGTTTCGCCACTCATCCGAGAAGCTTCTTCAGTTCTGAACAGACTAGTGGGGAGTCCTGCTACTAATACTAAGTTGGGTCGTTACCTCACACAAAGGAATGTTGGTATCAGGTCACCCTCCCTGGCTGTCAGTCGTCTTAGGGTCGTTAAGTCGTTAGCTTACCTGAAAGGGGTGTGAGTTTCGGGTCCCCCTCCATTGTTGTCAGAGTCACCTGTGAGTCGTTGGGTCGCTGAGTGGTTGGAGCTGCAGGTATCTGAATGGTTTTTGATCCTCTTACCTTACCTCCTTACCTCCTACCTTATTGAACAGGTAGGCCATCCAGACCTGGTGATTTCCCTGTTTTCAATGATTGAATAGTGGCTCTGATCTCCTCTGTTGTGGGGCCTCCATCCTATTTTTTTGGCAATTCGAAATAGTCGGTAACTGCAGGTTTGAGGAAAAAATGCATTCATCTCATCAGATGTGGGGTGTGCGAGTCGAGCAATACAAATCCTTATAAAAGGTTTCAAATGTTCTATTGATATCCCTGGAAGACGTAAGTATTTCACACCTTTTACACCTCTTTTTATCATTGGGATATTATTGAAATTATCCTGCTGTTTTAGCTGTCTGGCCAAAAGTCCAAGAGGACTTTGACATTGAGCAAAAGTTCAGTTTGTTTTGTCTCTAGTCTAGGGAGGATGCCGCTGATGTCTCTGGTTTAAGAGTGGCTGTGCATGGTGGCACTTGTTGCACTGACTCCAACAGCAGTTCACTCCTTGTGAATCTCCCCCAAATTTTTGAATTGTCTTCTAGCACTGTCTAGCAATGGCCTTCTCTGTCTGGCCCTTGTGCACAGTGGTATATATTACACTTCTTCACAATATTCTAATTTTCTGAGATACTGCATTTTGGGTTTTCTTTCGCTGTAATTTCTAATCATAAAAATGAAATGAAAAAAAACATGACCTCGAAGGTCACTCCAGAGACGCTGCAGCAGCCAGTGTGAACATTCTGATTGAATCAAATGGCCGCGATCACCAGTGGATCTGTGCCGCAGACATTACATGCTGCTTTTGTTTCCTAAATCATTCTGAATCAGGAAAAAGTTATTCCTGTTCATCCAGCAGACCACAATGTGCTGCCTGCCCCTGGTGTTCATGGAAACAATGTCTAATAAGGAGCTTAATGTCAGGGGGCCGTAGCCCGAGGTTTTGGCGTGGATCCAAAATGCAGGAAATTCACAAGCGAACACAGGTCAAACAACAAAAGATTTATTCTTTGCACAAACAGGGTAAAGATAACAAAACACTTCGATCAAACGAACGCAAAATCAGCCGAAACAAAAAAAAACACTGCGCCGTGGCGAGCGGGCAGGGAAATCGAGCGAAGAACAAAAAGCGCAGCCACAAAGGCAGGGAGAAAACTAGAAACGGAAATCGCTCCACATAAACTGGAGGGTAACGAGAAACTAAGAGCGTGCGCTAAGCGGAAACAGGAAACGGTCACGAGGAGAGAAACGACGAAGCTAGGTATACGATGGCGGGAGAGTAAGGCAAAAATGCACAAACAATCTGGCAGTGGGGTGCAGCCAACGCACGGCTTAAGAGCAGGAGCAATCAGCCTGGCCACACCTCCACTCCCAGCCAGAGGGAGGAGAAACACAGGGCAAAAAAGGAAAACAAACACAGACACAGAACCAAAACACACAACCATGACACTTAATTGTTGGAAAAGAACAGAAGCTGTGGGAGAAAGAGAGGAACAGCAAACCTAGAGAGGGGGTGAGCAAGAGATAAAGTTGTTTGACCGTGTGGACAAGAGTTTGGGATTCATTTCCCTTCACAGCAGTTGACATCTCCCACAGACAGTGGATGTCCCTTTTCTTTTCACAAAAAACATGAAAGCATCTTTATTGTGTTCATTGCACCTGCACCATAGATTACTAATGTTCAAATGTTTTCACACTCTCCTTGTCAAAGGCAAAATGTTGTGTGGTGCATACCTCTTGCATTGTAGAATAGAGAAAGATTTTCTAAGTATTCTTTGGTCTTTTTCCCCACATGTTCAGTACATGTTCTCTGTAGTTTCCCATTGGATATCTCCTTGATAACATCTCCACAAGGATCCCAAACCCTTAATTTTATCAGTGGCCCACAGGTCGCACCAAAACCATGATACTGTTAGTTTGCTCCTTCAGTGATCAGTGACAGGCTGTGTCACTAGCATGTCCACCACCCGTATTGAGACCCATACTGAAACACTTCCATGTTCTGTTGGGTAAATACCAGGGCTAGTAATGTTGCCATGGTCAAGGAAGGTAAATACTGTAAAACACAAAAAAAGTGTTGTGTCATTTTGTTTTTTTAAGGTGTAACACAATTAAAGCTTTGAATTTGTGAGAAGGTTGATTGATTATGATTATTATGATAATGCGGGTAATAATGGGGGTGTCAGCACAACAATGGACAATCGATGGTTCAGTTATGTACCATAGTTTTGTGGATTTAGCTATAATTATTGGTTTACTATGGTATTTAATCTTTGTTTTGACACTTCAGACAGACTTCTTCCGCTTATTCCGGTTATGGGTTACAGTTGTGCTGTAGCCGATCCCAGCTACTACATTATCATATCATATATAATAAGATATGGAAATTAGCGGTATATAACCCACAAATTCATCATTTACAGCTTTTGAAAAAAATGTTTATTTTCAAGGACTTAATATTCCTGTGGGAAGAATGAGGCAGGCATGTTGGTGTTGTTCTGCTTCTGTCAGTGCTTCAGAGAGACACCTGTATGGACCTCAATACGCAGCTTCTCATTTCCCACTTCAAAGTCATGTAATGGGCGATGAGAGTTACTAGCACCAAAACAGAGACATCACCCAAACAGCCCCTCAGTCCAACTAAAAGTTTTGTGTTAGTGGCATGTGCTGAACAGTGTTTAATTTACTTTGTTCGTTAACTTACAAAATCCAAAATGCTCAGCCCATCAGACTGGAATCATCCTGTTGCAGCATGTGGGGATTTGACAATTACCCCCTGTGTTTCAGGGCAATTATAAACATGTTTATAAAGGTGCAAGGCTTTATTTTGCATGTCTGAACAAGTGAACCATCCCTTTTTTCATCCCTTGCATATACAGAAGGGTTAATATATTTAAGGACTAATATCATATGAAATATATATAAGGTAAAAGTTCATGACATGCAGCTTTAAATTATATATGGTCATGGTGGCCAAAAAAAGTTGACAGCTGAGGAATTAAATTATATTTGTGGCAATAACC
>NW_027614223.1:0-28676 GCF_965212315.1 Lampetra planeri
GTTTTAGCCCGAGGTACTCTCTCTTTCTCTCGCTCGCTCGCTCACTGCACAGATACACAGACACCCTTTAGAGACCCTATAGATATACATAGAGACCCACAGAGATACACAGAGACCCATAGAGATACACAGAGACCCATAGAGACCCATAGAGATACACAGAGACCCATAGAGATACACAGAGATACACAGAGACCCATAAAGATACACAGAGACCCACAGAGACACACAGAGATACACAGAGATACATAGAGATACACAGAGACCCACAGAGATACGCAGAGACTCATAGAGATACACAGAGACCCATAGAGACCCACAGAGACCTTCAGAGATTCACAGAGACCCATAGAGATTCACATAGACCCATAGAGATACACACAGACCCATAGAGATACATGGAGACCCATAGAGATACACAGAGACCATTAGAGACACACAGAGACACATAGAGACCCATAGATACACACAGAAACCCATAGAGACACACGGAGACCAAGCGAGGTAGTCAACATCTACCACGACCTTCTGTAGACCAGGCGAGGTGGTCAACATCTACCACGACCTCCTGTAGACCAGGCGATGTGGTCAACATCTACCACGACCTCCTGTAGACCAGGCGAGGTGGTCAACATCCACCACGACCTCCTGTAGACCAGGCGAGGTGGTCAACATCTACCACGACCTCCTGTAGACCAGGCGTGGTGGTCAACATCTACCACGACCTCCTGTAGACCAGGCGAGGTGGTCAACATCTACCACGACCTCCTGTAGACCAGGCGAGGTGGTCAACATCTACCACGACCTCCGGTAGACCAGGCGAGGTAGTCAACATCTACCACGACCTCCTGTAGACCAGGCGAGGTGGTCAACATCTACCACAACCTCCTGTAGACCAGGCGTGGTGGTCAACATCTACCACGACCTCCTGTAGACCAGGCGTGGTGGTCAACATCTACCACAACCTCCTGTAGACCAGGCGAGGTGGTCAACATCTACCACGACCTCCTGTAGACCAGGCGAGGTGGTCAACGTCTACCACGACCTCCTGTAGACCAGGCGAGGTGGTCAACGTCTACCACGACCTCCTGTAGACCAGGCGAGGTGGTCAACATCTACCACGACCTCCTGTAGACCAGGCGAGGTGGTCAACATCTACCACGACCTCCTGTAGACCGGGCGAGGTGGTCAACATCTACCACGACCTCCTGTAGACCGGGCGAGGTGGTCAACATCTACCACGACCTCCTGTAGACCGGGCGAGGTGGTCAACATCTACCACGACCTCCTGTAGACCAGGCGAGGTGGTCAACATCTACCACGACCTCCTGTAGACCAGGAGAGGTGGTCAACATCTACCACGACCTCCTGTAGACCAGGCGAGGTGGTCAACATCTACCACGACCTCCGGTAGACCAGGCGAGGTGGTCAACATCTACCATGACCTCCTGTAGACCAGGCGAGGTGGTCAACATCTACCATGACCTCCTGTAGACCAGGCGAGGTGGTCAACATCTACCACGACCTCCGGTAGACCAGGCGAGGTGCTCAACGTCTACCACGACCTCCTGTAGACTGGGCGAGGTGGTCAACATCTACCACGACCTCCGGTAGACCAGGCGAGGTGGTCAACATCTGCCACGACCTCCTGTAGACCAGGCGAGGTGGTCAACATCTACCACGACCTCCTGTAGACCAGGCGAGGTGGTCAACGTCTACCACGACCTCCTGTAGACCAGGCGAGGTGATCAACATCTACCACGACCTCCTGTAGACCAGGCGAGGTAGTCAACATCTACCACGACCTCCTGTAGACCAGGTGAGGTGGTTAACGTCTACCACGACCTCCTATAGACCAGGCGTGGTGGTCAACGTCTACCACGACCTCCTGTAGACCAGGCGAGGTGGTCAACATCTACCACGACCTCCTGTAGACCAGGCAAAGGTCATCAACGTCTACCACGACCTCCTGTAGACCAGGCGAGGTAGTCAACATCTACCACGACCTCCTGCAGACCAGGCGAGGTGGTCAACATCTACCACGACCTCCTGTAGACCAGGCGAGGTGGTCAACGTCTACCACGACCTCCTGTAGACCAGGCGAGGTGATCAACATCTACCACGACCTCCTGTAGACCAGGCGAGGTAGTCAACATCTACCACGACCTCCTGTAGACCAGGTGAGGTGGTTAACGTCTACCACGACCTCCTATAGACCAGGCGTGGTGGTCAACGTCTACCACGACCTCCTGTAGACCAGGCGAGGTGGTCAACATCTACCACGACCTCCTGTAGACCAGGCAAAGGTCATCAACGTCTACCACGACCTCCTGTAGACCAGGCGAGGTGGTCAACATCTACCACGACCTCCTGCAGACCAGGCGAGGTGGTCAACATCTGAAAGCTGTGAGGGGGACATCGGAGTTTGGAGTCATCTTGTGCAATGGGTGTTCTTATCTCGGGGTGCGAGGGTTTGTTTGATAGGTTCCGGTGAATGTATTGACTGCTTAAGAGATTGGGGGTATTAATCTTATCGTTTTAGCCCGAGGTACTCTCTCTTTCTCTCTCTCGCTCGCTCGCTCGCTCACTGCACAGATACACAGAGAGCCTATAGAGACCCTATAGGACCCTATAGAGATATACAGAGACCCACAGAGATACACAGAGACCCATAGAGACCCACAGAGATACACAGAGACCCATAACAATAAACAGAGACCCATAGAGATACAGAGAGACCCATAGAGACACAGAGACACACAGAGACACACAGAGACACACAGAGACCCATAGGGATACACAGGGACCCATAGAGATACACAGAGACCCATAGAGACACACAGAGACCCATAGAGATACAAAGAGACCCATAGAGACACACAGAGACCCATAGAGATACACAGAGACCCATAGAGACACACAGAGACCCACAGAGATACACAGAGACCAAGCGAGGTAGTCAACATCTACCACGACCTCCTGTAGACCAGGCGAGGTGGTCAACGTCTACCACGACCTCCTGTAGACCAGGCGAGGTGGTCAACATCTACCACGACCTCCTGTAGACCAGGCGAGGTGGTCAACATCTACCACGACCTCCTGTAGACCAGGCGAGGTGGTCAACATCTACCACGACCTCCTGTAGACCGGGCGAGGTGGTCAACATCTACCACGACCTCCTGTAGACCGGGCGAGGTGGTCAACATCTACCACGACCTCCTGTAGACCAGGCGAGGTGGTCAACATCTACCACGACCTCCTGTAGACCAGGCGAGGTGGTCAACATCTACCACGACCTCCTGTAGACCAGGCGAGGTGGTCAACATCTACCACAACCTCCTGTAGACCAGGCGAGGTGGTCAACATCTACCACGACCTCCTGTAGACCAGGCGAGGTGGTCAACATCTACCACGACCTCCTGTAGACCAGGTGAGGTGGTTAACGTCTACCACGACCTCCTATAGACCAGGCGAGGTGGTCAACGTCTACCACGACCTCCTGTAGACCAGGCGAGGTGGTAAACATCTACCACGACCTCCGGTAGACCAGGCGAGGTGGTCAACATCTACCACGACCTCCTGTAGACCAGGCGAGGTGGTCAACATCTACCATGACCTCCTGTAGACCAGGCGAGGTGGTCAACATCTACCACGACCTCCTGTAGACCAGGCGAGGTGGTCAACATCTACCACGACCTCCTATAGACCAGGCGAGGTGGTAAACGTCTACCACGACCTCCTGTAGACCAGGCGAGGTGGTCAACATCTACCACGACCTCCTATAGACCAGGCGAGGTGGTCAACATCTACCACGACCTCCTGTAGACCAGGCGAGGTGGTAAACGTCTACCACGACCTCCTGTAGACCAGGCGAGGTGGTCAACATCTACCACGACCTCCTGTAGACCAGGCGAGGTGGTCAACATCTACCACGACCTCCTATAGACCAGGCGAGGTGGTAAACATCTACCACGACCTCCTGTAGACCAGGCGAGGTGGTCAACATCTACCACGACCTCCTGTAGACCAGGCGAGGTGGTCAACATCTACCACGACCTCTTGTAGACCAGGCGAGGTGGTAAACGTCTACCACGACCTCCTGTAGACCAGGCGAGGTGATCAACATCTGAAAGCTGTGAGGGGGACATCGGAGTTTGGAGTCATCTTGTGCAATGGGTGTTCTTATCTCGGGGTGCGAGGGTTTGTTTGATAGGTTCCGGTGAATGTATTGACTGCTTAAGAGATTAGGGTTTTTTTATCTTATCGTTTTAGCCCGAGGTACTCTCTCTTTCTCTCTATCGCTCGCTCGCTCGCTCACTGCACAGATACACAGAGAGCCTATAGAGACCCTATAGGACCCTATAGAGATATACAGAGACCCATAGAGATACACAGAGACCCATATAGACCCATAGAGACCCACAGAGATACACAGAGACCCATAGAGATACACAGAGACCCACAGAGACCCATAGAGATACACAGAGACCCACAGAGACCCATAGAGATACACAGAGACCCATAGAGACCCACAGAGATACACAGAGACCCATAGAGATACACAGAGACCCATAGAGATACACAGAGACCCACAGAGACCCATAGAGATACACAGACCCACAGAGACCCATAGAGATACACAGAGACCCACAGAGATACACAGAGACCCATAGAGATACACAGAGACCCTATAGAAACCCTATAGGAACCCTATAGAGACCCTACACGGGGAGGATTTCCACACAACACTTGAAATTTTGCAATCTTTGTGAGAACGTAAATCAACTGGGTAACGTGTTGACTGGTGTGTTCGCAGACTCTCTGTGTTGTATTGCATTACATTTCTACGTTTGCTAGGTGTGTGTCTCTGTGTCTGTCTGTGTGTGTCTGTCTGTGTGTCTCTCTCTGTGTGTGTGTGTCTCTCTCTCTCTCTGTGTCTCTCTCTGTGAGTCTCTCTGTGTCTCTGTGTGTGTTTCTCTCTGTGTCTCTCTCTGTGTCTCTCTCTGTGTGTCTCTCTCTGTGTGTCTCTCTCTGTGTCTCTCTCTGTGTCTCTGTGTCTCTCTGTGTGTCTCTCTCTCTGTGAGTCTCTCTCTGTGTGTCTCTCTCTGTGTGTCTCTCTCTGTGTGTCTCTCTCTGTGTGTCTCTCTCTGAGTCTCTCTGTGTCTCTCTCTGTGTCTCTGTGTGTGTCTCTCTCTGTGTCTCTCTCTGTGTGTCTCTCTCTGTGTCTCTGAGTGTCTCTCTCTGTGTGTCTCCGTGTCTGTGTTTTGTCTCTCGACGACTGCTTGCCTTGCAATCGAGACGTTGCATTCTCCGATTTAATTTTATTTCATTTTCTACGCGACTTCACGGAAACCACCAACGGGTGACTCATGCAGTAGCGAAAGTTTCCAATCAAGTTTGAGGTCCACAGGGCTCATCGATCGGCATCGATCGGCATCGATCGGCATCGATCGGCATCGATCGGCATCGATCGGCATCGCTCGCCGCGCCTGATAGTGGAGCTGGGGCCAAGGGGCGACCCAGCAACTTGGGGACAAGGCGCTGGACTTTATCGGTTCGAGTGCGGATAGAGGGGGAATGGGTGTGTGGGTGGGTGGGTGAGTGGGTGAGTGGGTGGGTGGGTGAGTGAGTGGGTGGGTGAGTGAGTGGGTGAGTGGGGGGGTGAGTGGGTGAGTGAGTGGTGAGTGAGTGGGGGGGTGAGTGGGTGGGTGGGTGAGTGGGTGGGTGAGTGAGTGGGTGGGTGGGTGAGTGAGTGGATGAGTGGGGGGGTGAATGGGTGAGTGAGTGGGTGAGTGAGTGGGGGGGTGAGTGGGTGGGTGAGTGAGTGGATGGGTGAGTGGGAGGGTGGGTGGGTGGGTGTGTGAGTGAGTGGGTGAGTGAGTGTGTGGATGGGTGGGTGTGTGGGTGTGTGTGGGTGGGTGAGTGGGTGGGTGAGTGAGTGGGGGGGTGAGTGGGTGGGTGAGTGAGTGGATGGGTGAGTGGGAGGGTGGGTGGGTGGGTGTGTGAGTGAGTGGGTGGGTGAGTGGGTGAGTGAGTGTGTGGATGGGTGGGTGGGTGTGTGGGTGTGTGTGGGTGGGTGAGTGGGTGGGTGAGTGGGTGTGTGGATGGGTGGGTGGGTGTGTGTGTGTGGGTGAGTAAGTGGGTGGGTGATTGAGTGGGGGGTGGGTGGGTGAATGGGTGAATGGGTGAGTGGGTGGGTGAGTGGGTGGATGAGTGGGGGGGTGAGTGGGTGGGTGAGTGAGTTGATGGGTGAGTGGGAGGGTGGGTGGGTGAGTGGGTGGGTGAATGGGTGAGTGAGTGGGTGGGTGAGTGGGTGAGTGGGAGGGTGGGTGGGTGGGTGTGTGAGTGAGTGGGTGGGTGAGTGTGTGGGTGGGTGGGTGGGTGTGTGAATGGGTGAGTGAGTGGGTGGGTGATTGAGTGGGGGGTGGGTGGGTGGGTGAATGGGTGAGTGGGTGGGTGAGTGGGTGAGTGGGTGTGTGGATGGGTGGGTGGGTGTGTGTGTGTGGGTGGGTGAGTGGGTGAGTGAGTGAGTGGGTGGGTGAGTGAGTGGGTGAGTGGGTGGGTGAGTGAGTGGGTGAGTTGGAGAGTGGGTGAGTGAGTGGGTGAGTGGGTGGGTGAGTGGGTGGGTGAGTGGGTGAGTGAGTGAGTGGGTGGGTGGGTGAGTGAGTGGGTGAGTGGGTGAGTGGGTGGGTGAGTGGGTGAGTGAGTGATTGGGTGGGTGGGTGGGTGGGTGAGTGAGTGAGTGAGTGGGTGAGTGAGTGAGTGAGTGGGTGAGTGAGTGGGTGGGTGAGTGAGTGGGTGAGTGGGTGAGTCGGTGGGTGAGTGAGTGGGTGGGTGAGTGGGTGAGTGAGTGGGTGGGTGGGTGAGTGGGTGTGTGGGTGAGTGAGTGGGTGAGTGAGTGGGTGAGTGGGTGAGTGAGTGGGTGAGTGGGTGAGTGGGTGGGTGAGTGAGTGGGTGGGTGAGTGGGTGGGTGAGTGAGTGGGTGAGTGGGTGTGTGGGTGAGTGAGTGGGTGAGTGAGTGGGTGAGTGGGTGAGTGAGTGGGTGGGTGGGTGAGTGGGTGAGTGTGTGAGTGAGTGGGTGGGTGAGTGGGTGGGTGAGTGGGTGGGTGAGTGGGTGAGTGGGTGTGTGAGTGGGTGAGTGGGTGAGTGAGTGGGTTGGTGAGTGAGTGGGTGGGTGAGTGGGTGAGTGGGTGGGTGAGTGGGTGAGTGAGTGGGTGGGTGGGTGTGTGGATGTGTGGGTGTGTGTGGGTGGGTGAGTGAGTGAGTGGGTGGGTGAGTGAGTGAGTGGGTGAGTGAGTGGATGCGTGGGTGATTGGGTGGGTGGGTGATTGGGTGAGTGAGTGGGTGAGTGGGTGAGTGGATGGGTGGGTGATTGGGTGAGTGGGTGAGTGAGTGGGTGAGTGGGTGAGTGTGTGAGTGAGTGGGTGAGTGAGTGAGTGGGTGGGTGGGTGGGTGGGTGGGTGGGTGAGTGAGTGAGTGAGTGAGTGAGTGGGTGAGTGAGTGGGTGGGTGGGTGAGTCGGTGGGTGAGTGAGTGGGTGGGTGAGTGGGTGAGTGAGTGGGTGGGTGGGTGAGTGGGTGTGTGGGTGAGTGAGTGGGTGAGTGAGTGGGTGAGTGGGTGAGTGAGTGGGTGAGTGGGTGAGTGAGTGGGTGAGTGGGTGAGTGGGTGGGTGAGTGAGTGAGTGGGTGGGTGAGTGGGTGGGTGAGTGAGTGGGTGGGTGGGTGAGTGGGTGTGTGGGTGAGTGAGTGGGTGAGTGAGTGGGTGAGTGGGTGAGTGAGTGGGTGGGTGGGTGAGTGGGTGAGTGGGTGTGTGAGTGAGTGGGTGGGTGAGTGGGTGGGTGAGTGGGTGGGTGAGTGGGTGAGTGGGTGTGTGAGTGGGTGAGTGGGTGAGTGAGTGGGTTGGTGAGTGGGTGGGTGAGTGGGTGAGTGAGTGGGTGGGTGGGTGTGTGGATGTGTGGGTGTGTGTGGGTGGGTGAGTGAGTGAGTGGGTGGGTGGGTGAGTGAGTGAGTGGGTGAGTGAGTGGATGCGTGGGTGTTTGGGTGGGTGGGTGATTGGGTGAGTGAGTGGGTGAGTGGATGGGTGGGTGATTGGGTGAGTGGGTGAGTGAGTGGGTGGGTGAGTGAGTGGGTGAGTGGATGGGTGGGTGATTGGGTGAGTGGGTGAGTGAGTGGGTGAGTGGGTGAGTGGGTGAGTGTGTGAGTGAGTGGGTGAGTGGATGGGTGGGTGATTGAGTGAGTGGGTGGGTGAGTGGGTGAGTGAGTGGGTGAGTGGGTGCGTGAGTGAGTGGGTGAGTGGGTGAGAGGGTGAGTGGGTGGGTGGGTGGGTGCGTGAGTGGGTGAGTGGGTGTGTGGGTCGGTGCGTGACTGGGTGGGTGGGTGAGTGAGTGGGTGTGTGAGTGAGTGGGTGTGTGAATGAGTGAGTGGGTGAGTGTGTGGGTGTGTGAATGAGTGAGTGGGTGAGTGGGTGAGTGGGTGAGTGAGTGGGTGTGTGGGTGATTGGGTGAGTGGGTGAGTGAGTGGGTGAGTGAGTGGGTGAGTGGGTGAGTGGGTGAGTGGGTGATTGAGTGAGTGGGTGAGTGAGTGGGTGGGTGAGTGGGTGAGTGAGTGGGTGAGTGGGTGAGTGGGTGCATGAGTGGGTGAGTGAGTGGGTGAGTGGGTGAGTGGGTGAGTGGGTGGGTGGGTGGGTGGGTGCGTGAGTGGGTGAGTGGGTGTGTGGGTCGGTGTGTGACTGGGTGGGTGGGTGAGTGGGTGAGTGGGTGAGTGAGTGGGTGTGTGAGTGAGTGGGTGTGTGAATGAGTGAGTGGGTGAGTGTGTGGGTGTGTGAATGAGTGAGTGGGTGAGTGGGTGAGTGAGTGAGTGAGTGGGTGAGTGGGTGAGTGAGTGGGTGAGTGGGTGAGTAGGTGAGTGAGTGAGTGGGTGAGTGAATGAGTGGGTGAGTGAGTGGGTGAGTGAGTGGGTGAGTGGGTGAGTGAGTGGGTGAGTGGGTGAGTGTGTGGGTGAGTGAGTGGGTGAGTGAGTGGGTGAGTGAGTGGGTGAGTGAGTGAGTGGGTGAGTGAGTGGGTGATTGGGTGAGTGGGTGAGTGGGTGAGTGAGTGAGTGAGTGAATGAGTGGGTGAGTGAGTGGGTGAGTGGGTGAGTGAGTGGGTGAGTGGGTGAGTGTGTGGGTGAGTGAGTGGGTGAGTGAGTGAGTGGGTGAGTGAGTGAGTGAGTGGGTGAGTGAGTGGGTGATTGGGTGAGTGGGTGAGTGTGTGAGTGTGTGGGTGAGTGGGTGAGTGGATGGGTGGGTGGGTGAGTGAGTGAGTGGGTGAGTGGGTGCGTGAGTGAGTGGGTGAGTGGGTGAGAGGGTGAGTGGGTGGGTGGGTGGGTGCGTGAGTGGGTGAGTGGGTGTGTGGGTCGGTGTGTGACTGGGTGGGTGGGTGAGTGGGTGAGTGGGTGAGTGAGTGGGTGTGTGAGTGAGTGGGTGTGTGAATGAGTGAGTGGGTGAGTGTGTGGGTGTGTGAATGAGTGAGTGGGTGAGTGGGTGAGTGAGTGGGTGTGTGGGTGATTGGGTGAGTGGGTGAGTGAGTGAGTGGGTGAGTGGGTGAGTGGGTGAGTGTGTGGGTGAGTGAGTGGGTGAGTGAGTGGGTGAGTGAGTGGGTGAGTGAGTGAGTGGGTGAGTGAGTGGGTGATTGGGTGAGTGGGTGAGTGGGTGAGTGAGTGAGTGAGTGAATGAGTGGGTGAGTGAGTGGGTGAGTGGGTGAGTGAGTGGGTGAGTGGGTGAGTGTGTGGGTGAGTGAGTGGGTGAGTGAGTGAGTGGGTGAGTGAGTGAGTGAGTGGGTGAGTGAGTGGGTGATTGGGTGAGTGGGTGAGTGTGTGAGTGTGTGGGTGAGTGGGTGAGTGGATGGGTGGGTGGGTGAGTGAGTGAGTGGGTGAGTGGGTGCGTGAGTGAGTGGGTGAGTGGGTGAGAGGGTGAGTGGGTGGGTGGGTGGGTGGGTGCGTGAGTGGGTGAGTGGGTGTGTGGGTCGGTGTGTGACTGGGTGGGTGGGTGAGTGGGTGAGTGGGTGAGTGAGTGGGTGTGTGAGTGAGTGGGTGTGTGAATGAGTGAGTGGGTGAGTGTGTGGGTGTGTGAATGAGTGAGTGGGTGAGTGGGTGAGTGAGTGGGTGTGTGGGTGATTGGGTGAGTGGGTGAGTGAGTGAGTGGGTGAGTGGGTGAGTGAGTGGGTGAGTGGGTGAGTGAGTGGGTGAGTGGGTGAGTGGATGGGTGGGTGATTGAGTGAGTGGGTGAGTGAGTGGGTGGGTGAGTGGGTGAGTGAGTGGGTGAGTGGGTGCGTGAGTGGGTGAGTGAGTGGGTGAGTGGGTGAGTGGGTGAGTGGGTGAGTGAGTGGGTGGGTGGGTGGGTGCGTGAGTGGGTGAGTGGGTGTGTGGGTCGGTGTGTGACTGGGTGGGTGGGTGAGTGGGTGAGTGGGTGAGTGAGTGGGTGTGTGAGTGAGTGGGTGTGTGAATGAGTGAGTGGGTGAGTGTGTGGGTGTGTGAATGAGTGAGTGGGTGAGTGGGTGAGTGAGTGGGTGTGTGGGTGATTGGGTGAGTGGGTGAGTGAGTGAGTGGGTGAGTGGGTGAGTGAGTGGGTGAGTGGGTGAGTGAGTGGGTGAGTGGGTGAGTGGATGGGTGGGTGATTGAGTGAGTGGGTGAGTGAGTGGGTGGGTGAGTGGGTGCGTGAGTGGGTGAGTGAGTGGGTGAGTGAGTGGGTGATTGGGTGAGTGGGTGAGTGGGTGAGTGAGTGAGTGAGTGAATGAGTGGGTGAGTGAGTGGGTGAGTGGGTGAGTGAGTGGGTGAGTGGGTGAGTGTGTGGGTGAGTGAGTGGGTGAGTGAGTGAGTGGGTGAGTGAGTGAGTGAGTGGGTGAGTGAGTGGGTGATTGGGTGAGTGGGTGAGTGTGTGAGTGTGTGGGTGAGTGGGTGAGTGGATGGGTGGGTGGGTGAGTGAGTGAGTGGGTGAGTGGGTGCGTGAGTGAGTGGGTGAGTGGGTGAGAGGGTGAGTGGGTGGGTGGGTGGGTGGGTGCGTGAGTGGGTGAGTGGGTGTGTGGGTCGGTGTGTGACTGGGTGGGTGGGTGAGTGGGTGAGTGGGTGAGTGAGTGGGTGTGTGAGTGAGTGGGTGTGTGAATGAGTGAGTGGGTGAGTGTGTGGGTGTGTGAATGAGTGAGTGGGTGAGTGGGTGAGTGAGTGGGTGTGTGGGTGAGTGGGTGAGTGAGTGAGTGGGTGAGTGGGTGAGTGGGTGAGTGTGTGGGTGAGTGAGTGGGTGAGTGAGTGGGTGAGTGAGTGGGTGAGTGAGTGGGTGAGTGAGTGGGTGATTGGGTGAGTGGGTGAGTGGGTGAGTGAGTGAGTGAATGAGTGGGTGAGTGAGTGGGTGAGTGGGTGAGTGAGTGGGTGAGTGGGTGAGTGTGTGGGTGAGTGAGTGGGTGAGTGAGTGAGTGGGTGAGTGAGTGAGTGAGTGGGTGAGTGAGTGGGTGATTGGGTGAGTGGGTGAGTGTGTGAGTGTGTGGGTGAGTGGGTGAGTGGATGGGTGGGTGGGTGAGTGAGTGAGTGGGTGAGTGGGTGCGTGAGTGAGTGGGTGAGTGGGTGAGAGGGTGAGTGGGTGGGTGGGTGGGTGGGTGCGTGAGTGGGTGAGTGGGTGTGTGGGTCGGTGTGTGACTGGGTGGGTGGGTGAGTGGGTGAGTGGGTGAGTGAGTGGGTGTGTGAGTGTGTGGGTGTGTGAATGAGTGAGTGGGTGAGTGGGTGAGTGAGTGGGTGTGTGGGTGATTGGGTGAGTGGGTGAGTGAGTGAGTGGGTGAGTGGGTGAGTGAGTGGGTGAGTGGGTGAGTGAGTGGGTGAGTGGGTGAGTGGATGGGTGGGTGATTGAGTGAGTGGGTGAGTGAGTGGGTGGGTGAGTGGGTGAGTGAGTGGGTGAGTGGGTGCGTGAGTGGGTGAGTGAGTGGGTGAGTGGGTGAGTGGGTGAGTGGGTGAGTGAGTGGGTGGGTGGGTGGGTGCGTGAGTGGGTGAGTGGGTGTGTGGGTCGGTGTGTGACTGGGTGGGTGGGTGAGTGGGTGAGTGGGTGAGTGAGTGGGTGTGTGAGTGAGTGGGTGTGTGAATGAGTGAGTGGGTGAGTGTGTGGGTGTGTGAATGAGTGAGTGGGTGAGTGAGTGGGTGTGTGGGTGATTGGGTGAGTGGGTGAGTGAGTGAGTGGGTGAGTGGGTGAGTGAGTGGGTGAGTGGGTGAGTGAGTGGGTGAGTGGGTGAGTGGATGGGTGGGTGATTGAGTGAGTGGGTGAGTGAGTGGGTGGGTGAGTGGGTGAGTGAGTGGGTGAGTGGGTGCGTGAGTGGGTGAGTGAGTGGGTGAGTGGGTGAGTGGGTGAGTGGGTGAGTGAGTGGGTGGGTGGGTGGGTGCGTGAGTGGGTGAGTGGGTGTGTGGGTCGGTGTGTGACTGGGTGGGTGGGTGAGTGGGTGAGTGGGTGAGTGAGTGGGTGTGTGAGTGAGTGGGTGTGTGAATGAGTGAGTGGGTGAGTGTGTGGGTGTGTGAATGAGTGAGTGGGTGAGTGGGTGAGTGAGTGAGTGAGTGGGTGAGTGGGTGAGTGAGTGGGTGAGTGGGTGAGTAGGTGAGTGAGTGAGTGGGTGAGTGAATGAGTGGGTGAGTGAGTGGGTGAGTGAGTGAGTGGGTGAGTGGGTGAGTGTGTGGGTGAGTGAGTGGGTGAGTGAGTGAGTGGGTGAGTGAGTGAGTGGGTGAGTGAGTGGGTGATTGGGTGAGTGGGTGAGTGAGTGGGTGAGTGGGTGAGTGGGTGAGTAGGTGAGTGAGTGAGTGGGTGAGTGAATGAGTGGGTGAGTGAGTGGGTGAGTGGGTGAGTGAGTGGGTGTGTGGGTGAGTGAGTGGGTGAGTGAGTGAGTGAGTGGGTGAGTGAGTGAGTGAGTGAGTGGGTGAGTGAGTGGGTGATTGGGTGAGTGGGTGAGTGGGTGAGTGGGTGAGTGTGTGGGTGAGTGGGTGAGTGGATGGGTGGGTGGGTGAGTGAGTGAGTGAGTGAGTGGGTGGGTGGGTGTGTGTGGGTGGGTGAGTGGGTGAGTGAGTGGGTGAGTGGGTGTGTGACTGGGTGGGTGGGTGAGTGGATGGGTGGGTGATTGGGTGAGTGGGTGAGTGGATGGGTGGGTGATTGGGTGAGTGGGTGAGTGACTGAGTGGGTGGGTGAGTGGGTGAGTGAGTGGGTGTGTGGGTGGGTGTGTGACTGGGTGGGTGGGTGAGTGGGTGAGTGGGTGAGTGAGTGGGTGAGTGAGTGGGGTGAGTGAGTGGGTGAGTGAGTGGGTGAGTGAGTGGGTGAGTGAGTGGGTGAGTGGGTGAGTGGGTGAGTGGGTGAGTGAGTGGGTGAGTGGGTGAGTGGATGGGTGGGTGATTGGGTGAGTGGGTGAGTGAGTGGGTGAGTGGGTGAGTGGATGCGTGGGTGATTGGGTGAGTGGGTGAGTGAGTGGGTGAGTGGGTGAGTGTGTGAGTGGGTGAGTGATTGGGTGAGTGGGTGAGTGAGTGAGTGGGTGAGTGGATGGGTGGGTGATTGGGTGAGTTGGTGAGTGAGTGAGTGGGTGTGTGGGTGGGTGGGTGTGTGACTGGGTGGGTGGGTGAGTGGGTGAGTGGGTGAGTGAGTGGGTGAGTGAGTGAGTGGGTGAGTGAGTGGGTGAGTGAGTGGGTGAGTGAGTGGGTGAGTGAGTGGGTGAGTGGGTGAGTGAGTGGGTGAGTGGGTGAGTGGATGGGTGGGTGATTGGGTGAGTGGGTGAGTGAGTGCGTGAGTGGGTGAGTGGATGCATGGGTGATTGGGTGATTGGGTGAGTGGGTGAGTGAGTGGGTGAGTGGGTGAGTGGGTGAGTGATTGGGTGAGTGGGTGAGTGAGTGAGTGGGTGAGTGGATGGGTGGGTGATTGGGTGAGTGGGTGAGTGAGTGAGTGGGTGTGTGGGTGGGTGTGTGACTGGGTGGGTGAGTGGGTGAGTGGGGTGAGTGGGTGAGTGAGTGGGTGAGTGGGTGAGTGAGTGGGTGAGTGGGTGGGTGAGTGGGTGAGTGAGTGGGTGAGTGGGTGAGTGGATGGGTGGGTGATTGGGTGAGTGGGTGAGTGAGTGGGTGAGTGAGTGGGTGAGTGGGTGAGTGTGTGGGTGAGTGGGTGGGTGATTGGGTGAGTGGGTGGGTGAGTGGGTGATTGGGTGAGTGAGTGGGTGAGTGGGTGAGTGTGTGGGTGATTGGGTGAGTGGGTGAGTGAGTGGGTGAGTGTGTGGGTGAGTGAGTGAGTGGGTGAGTGTGTGGGTGATTGGGTGAGTGGGTGGGTGAGTGGGTGATTGGGTGAGTGAGTGGGTGAGTGGGTGAGTGGGTGGGTGAGTGGGTGGGTGAATGAGTGGGTGAGTGGGTGAGTGGGTGAGTGGGTGAGTGGGTGAGTGGGTGGGTGAGTGGGGTGAGTGGGTGAGTGGGTGAGTGGGTGAGTGAGTGAGTGTGTGGGTGAGTGGGTGGGTGAGTGAGTGAGTGGGTGAGTGGGTGAGTGAGTGGGTGAGTGGGTGAGTGGGTGAGTGAGTGGGTGAGTGGGTGAGTGGGTGGGTGGGTGAGTGGGTGAGTGGGTGAGTGGATGGGTGGGTGAGTGGGTGAGTGGGTGAGTGGGTGAGTGGGTGAGTGAGTGGGTGGGTGAGTGGGTGAGTGGGTGAGTGTGTGGGTGAGTGGGTGAGTGAGTGAGTGTGTGGGTGAGTGGGTGGGTGAGTGAGTGAGTGGGTGAGTGGGTGAGTTGAGTGGGTGAGTGGGTG
Organism: Lampetra planeri; assembly: GCF_965212315.1. Taxonomy (NCBI): domain Eukaryota; kingdom Metazoa; phylum Chordata; class Hyperoartia; order Petromyzontiformes; family Petromyzontidae; genus Lampetra; species Lampetra planeri. The sequence continues at coordinate 14,764 of NW_027614223.1, forward strand.
AGTGGGTGAGTGGGTGGGTGGGTGAGTGGGTGAGTGGGTGAGTGGATGGGTGGGTGAGTGGGTGAGTGGGTGAGTGAGTGGGTGGGTGAGTGGGTGAGTGGGTGAGTGTGTGGACGCTGTTCGTAGCGAGTAGCAGCACCTATGAAGGCTACCGGCGCTGTGGCACACACAGAGGGGGTGGGTGGCCAGCACCACGCCCGGCCGCCTTTGTCTCCCCAGTGGCGATGTTTACTACACACCGCTACACCAGGTACTCATTTGAGGCTGAGTCGACCTAGAGGAGGCCCAGGACCGGTTCAGATAATCGTCACTGAAGGTGTTGGCCGTGAGCGGGAATTTGAACTTGGGTCGCCGGGTTCATAGCGCAGCGTAGCGCTAACCACTACACCCACCACTCACACACAGACACAGACACACAGACACACACAGACACACACACACACAGTGACACACACACAGACACACAGACACACACACAGACACACACACAGACACACAGACACACACACACACAGACACAGTGACACACACACAGTGACACACACACAGACACATACACAGACACACACACAGACACACACACACAGACACACACACACACAGTGACACACACACAGTGACACACACACAGACACACACACACACAGATACACACACACACAGACACACAGACACACACACACAGACACACACACAGATACACAGACACACACACAGACACAGACACACACACACACAGACACACACACACAGACACACACACAGATACACAGACACACACACACAGACACACAGACACACACAGACACACACACAGACACACAGACACACAGACAGACACACACACACACAGACACACACACACAGACACACACAGACACACAGTGACAGACACACACACAGACACACACACACTAACACACACTACTACCATGGACGCACACAAACACACAAACACACACACCACTACTATGGACTCACACACACAGACACAGACACACACAGACAGACTAACACACACACAGACACACACAGACACACATTAACACACACTAACACACACACTAACACAGACACACACACACAGACACACACAGACTCTCACACACAGACACACACACAGATACACAGACACACACAGACACACACACACTAACACATACACAGACACACACACACAGAGACACACACTAACACACACTAACACAGACACACAGACACACACACACACAGTGACACACACAGACACACAGTAACACACAGACACACACTAACACAGACACACACACAGTGACACACAGACACACACACAGACACACACACACACAGATACACAGACACACACTAACACAGACACACAGACACACACACACAGTGACACACACAGACACACACACTAACACACACAGACACACACAGACACTCACACACACACACAGACACACACACACAGTGACACACACACAGTGACACACACACAGTGACACACACACAGACACACACACTAACACACACACAGATACACAGACACACACACACAGACACACAGACACACACACACACAGTGACACACACACAGACACACACTAACACAGACACACAGACACACACACAGTGACACACACACAGATACACAGACACACACACACAGAAACACACACACTAACACAGACACACACACACTAACACACACACACACAGACACACACAGACACACACACACAGACACACACACACAGAGACACACACTAACACACACTAACACAGACACACACACAGTGACACACACAGACACACACACTAACACACACACAGACACACACACACAGACACACACACAGTGACACACACATACACACACACTAACACACACACAGACACACACACACAGACACACACACAGACACACACACACAGTGACACACACAGACACACACACTAACACAGACACACACTAACACACACAGACACACACTAACACAGACACACAGACACACACACACTAACAAACACACAGCCACACACACAGCCACACACACACAGTGACACACACATACACACACACTAACACACAGACACACACACAGACACACACAGACACACACACTAACACACATACACACAGTGACAGACACACACTAACACACACACTAACATACACACAGACACAGACACACACACTAACACACACACACACAGTGACACACACACAGACACACACAGACACACACACAGTGACACACACTAACACAGACACACAGACACACACACAGACACACACACAGACACACACACACAGACACACAGTGACACACACAGACACACACATACACACTAACACACAGACACACAGTGACACACACTCCGACACTAACACACACAGACACACACACACACTAACACACACACACACAGTGACATACACACACACAGTGACACACACACACAGTGACACAGACACACAGACACACACACACACAGTGACACACACAGACACACACACTAACACACACTAACACACTAACACAGACACACACACTAACACACAGATACACACACACACAGACACACACACACAGTGACTCACACACACAGACACACACACACAGTGACACACATACACAGACACACACACACAGACACACACACACACAGTGACACACAGACACACACACTGACACACGCTAACACACTAACACAGACACACACACTAACACACAGACACACACAGACATACAGTGACACACACACACACACACTAACACACAGACACACACAGACATACAGTGACACACACACACACACTAACACACAGACACACTAACACACACACACAGTGACACACACTAACACACACACAGACACACACACACAGTGACACACACAGACACACACACACTAACACACACACTAACACACAGACACACACACAGACACACACACACACAGAGACACACACTAACACACACTAACACAGACACACAGACACACACACAGTGACACACACTAACACAGACACACAGACACACACACAGTGACACACACAGACACACACACTAACACAGACACACACTAACATACACACACACACAGTGACACAGACACACAGACACAGACACACACACAGACACACACACTAACACACAGACACACACAGACACACAGACACACACACAGACACACACACTAACACACACACAGACACACAGTGACACACACTAACACACACACAGACACACACACACAGTGACACACACTAACACACACACATACACACACACACACAGTGACACACACACACAGACACACACACACACAGTGACACACACAGACACACACACACACAGTGACACACACACACACACAGACAGACACACACACATACACACACAGTGACACACACACACAGACACACACACACACAGTGACACACACACACACACACAGACACACACACTAACACACACACAGACACACAGTGACACACACTAACACACACACAGACACACACACACACACACAGTGACACACACTAACACACACACAGACACACACACAGTGACACACACACACAGTGACACACACAGACACACACACACACAGTGACACACACACACACACAGACAGACACACACACAGACACACACACACAGACACACACACACACACAGACACACACACAAACACACACACTAACACACAGACACACACAGACACACAGACACACACACAGACACACACACTAACACACACACAGACACACAGTGACACACACTAACACACACACAGACACACACACACACAGTGACACACACTAACACAGACACACACACACACACACAGTGACACACACAGACACACACACACACAGTGACACACACACACAGTGACACACACACACAGACAGACACACACACATAGACACACACACACAGACACACACACACAGACACACACACACACAGTGACACACACAGACAGACACACACACACAGACACACACACACACAGTGACACACACTCCGACACTAACACGCAGACACACACACACAGACACACACACACAGACACACACACACACAGTGACACACACACACAGACACACACACACACAGTGACACACACACACAGTGACACACACACAGACAGACACACACACTAACACACACACACACTAACACACACACACACAGTGACACACACAGACAGACACACACACACAGTGACACACACACACAGACAGACACACACACTAACACACACAGTGACACACACAGACACACACACACAGTGACACACACACACAGACAGACCCACACACTAACACACACACACACACTAGCACAAACACACACAGTGACACACACACACAGACACACACACAGTGACACACACACACACAGACACACACACACACAGTGACACACACACACAGTGACACACACACACACAGTGACACACACACACACAGACACACACAGTGACACACACACAGTGACACACACTAGCACACACACACACACAGTGACACACACTCCAACAGTAACACACACACACAGACACACACACACACAGTGACACACACACAGACACACACACACACACACAGACACACACACACAGACACACACACACACACACACACAGTGACACACACACTAGCACACACACACAGACACACACACAGACACACACACACAGTGACACACACACACAGTGACACACACACACAGACACACACAGACACACAGTGACACACACACACAGTGACACACACACACACACACAGTGACACACACACACAGACACACACACAGACACACACACACACAGTGACACACACACACACAGTGACACACACACACGCACACACAGACACACACACACACACTAACACACACACACACACAGTGACACACACTAACACACACACACACACACACACACTAGCACACACACAGACACACACACACACACACTAACACACACACACACAGTGACACACACACACAGACACACACACACACAGTGACACACACACACAGTGACACACACACACAGACACACACACACACAGTGACACACACACACAGTGACACACACACACAGACACACACACACACAGTGACACACACACACAGTGACACACACACACAGACACACACACACACAGTGACACACACACACAGTGACACACACACACAGACACACACACACAGACACACACACACAGACACACACACACACAGTGACACACACACACAGACACACACACAGACACACACACACAGTGACACACACACACAGACACACACACACACACACAGTGACACACACAGACACACACACACACAGTGACACACACACACACACACACACACAGTGACACACACTAACACACACACAGTGACACACACACACACACACTAACACACACACAGACACACACACAGACACACACACACAGACACACACACACAGACACACACACAGACACACACACACACAGTGACACACACACACACACACAGACACACACACACACACAGTGACACACACTAACACACACACAGTGACACACACACACACACACTAACACACACACAGACACACACACAGACACACACACACAGACACACACACACAGACACACACACAGACACACACACACACAGTGACACACACACACACACACAGACACACACACACACACAGTGACACACACTAACACACACACAGTGACACACACACACACACACACTAACACACACACAGACACACACACAGACACACACACACAGACACACACACACAGACACACACACAGACACACACACACACAGTGACACACACACACAGTGACACACACACACAGACACACACACACACTAACACACACACACAGACACACACACACACTAACACACACACACACACAGTGACACACACACACAGTGACACACACACACACACAGTGACACACACACACACACAGTGACACACACACACGCACACACAGACACACACACACACACACAGTGACACACACACACAGACACACACACACACACACAGTGACACACACACACACAGACACACACACACTAACACACAGTGACACACACTAACACACACACACACACTAGCACACACACAGACACTAACACACACACACACTAACACACACACACACAGTGACACACACACACAGACACACACACACACACAGTGACACACACACACAGACACACACACACACAGTGACACACACACACAGTGACACACACACACAGACACACACACACACAGTGACACACACACACAGACACACACACACACAGTGACACACACACACAGACACACACACAGACACACACACACAGTGACACACACACACAGACACACACACAGTGACACACACACACCCACAGTGACACACACACACACAGACACACACACAGACACACACACACAGACACACACACAGACACACACACACACAGTGACACACACACACACAGTGACACACACTCCGACACTAACACGCCCCATCAATGGCCGACGGTTCCTGCGATAAGCTCCTCGTGCCCCGAGCTGCCACCGTTTACAGCGTCACGTGACGTGACGTCACGTGACGTCACGCCACGTGACCACACGTCACGTGGACTTGTTGAGTGTTTCCAGTTGCCGTCGTGTTATCTCTACTGATTCGTAATCTTCGTTTGTTGCAATTGCGGTGGTGGTGGTGGTGGTGATGGTGGTGGTGGTGACGTGGAGGTAGTGGTGGTGGTGGGAGTGATGGTGGTGGTGGTGGTGGAGGTGGTGGTGGTGGTGGGGGTGGGGGTGGTGGGGGTGGTGGTGACGTGGTGGTGGTGATGGTGGTGGTGGGGTGGAGGTGATGGTGGTGGTGGTGACGTGGAGGTGGTGATGGTGGTGGTGATGGTGGTGATGGGGTGGAGGTGATGGTGGTGGTGGTGACGTGGAGGTGGTGGTGGGGGTGGGGGTGGTGGTGGTGGTGGGGGTGGTGTTGACGTGGAGGTGGTGGTGGTGGTGGTGGGGGTGGTGGTGGTGGGGGTGGGGGGTGATGGTGGTGGTGGGGGGTGGTGGTGATGGTGGTGATGGTGGTGGTGGGGGTGGTGGTGGTGGGGGTGGTGGTGGGGGTGGTGGTGGTGGTGGTGGTGGTGGTGGGGGTGGTGGTGATGGTGGTGATGGTGGTGGTGGGGGTGGTGGTGGGGGTGGTGGTGGTGGTGGTGGTGGGGGTGGTGGTGGGGGTGGTGGTGGTGGTGGTGGTGGGGGTGGTGGTGGTGGTGTGGTTGGTGGTGTGGGTGGTGGTGGGTGGTGGTGGTGGTGGTGGGGGTGGTGGTGGTGGTGGTGATGGTGGTGGTGGTGGTGATGGTGGTGGTGGTGATGGTGGTGGTGGTGGTGGTGGTGGTGACGTGGAGGTAGTGGTGGTGGTGGGAGTGATGGTGGTGGTGGTGGTGATGGTGGTGGTGGTGGTGACGTGGAGGTAGTGGTGGTGGTGGGAGTGATGGTGGTGGTGGGGGTGGTGATGGTGGTGATGGTGGTGATGGTGGTGGTGATGGTGGTGGTGACGTGGAGGTGGTGGTGGTGGTGGGGGTGGGGGTGGTGGTGGTGGTGACGTGGAGGTGGTGGTGGTGATGGTGATGGTGGTGGTGGTGGTGGTTGGGGTGGTGGTGGTGGGGGGGTGGTGGTGACGTGGTGGTGGTGGTGGTGGTGGGGGTGGTGGTGACGTGGAGGTGGTGGTGGTGGTGGGGTGGTGGTGGGGGTGGTGGTGACGTGGTGGTGGTGGTGGTGGTGGGGTGGTAGTGACGTGGAGGTGGTGGTGGTGGTGGTGGTGGTGGTGACGTGGAGGTGGTGGTGGTGGTGGGGGTGGTGGTGGGGTGGTGGTGACGTGGTGGTGGTGGTGGTGGTGGTGGTGGTGGGGTGGTAGTGACGTGGAGGTGGTGGTGGTGGTGGTGGTGGTGGTGACGTGGAGGTGGTGGTGGTGGTGGTGGGGTGGTGGTGACGTGGAGGTGGTGGTGGTGATGGTGGCGGTGGGGGTGGTGGGGGTGGTGGTGGTGGTGGAGGTGGTGGGGGTGGTGGGGGTGGTGGTGGTGGCGGTGGTGGGGGTGGTGGTGGTGGTGGTGGTGGGGGTGGTGGTGGTGGTGGTGATGGTGGCGGTGGGGGTGGTGGGGGTGGTGGTGGTGGTGGAGGTGGTGGGGGTGGTGGGGGTGGTGGTGGGTGGCGGTGGTGGGGGTGGTGGTGGTGGTGGTGGTGGGGGTGGTGGTGGTGGTGGTGACGTGGAGGTGGTGGTGGTGGTGGTGGTGGTGGGGGTGGTGGTGGTGGTGGTGACGTGGAGGTGGTGGTGGTGATGGTGGCGGTGGGGGTGGTGGGGGTGGTGGTGGTGGTGGAGGTGGTGGTGGTGGTGAAGGGGGTGGGGGTGGTGGGGGTGGTGGGGGTGGTGGGGGTGGTGGTGGTGGCGGTGGTGGGGGTGGTGGTGGTGGTGGTGGTGGGGGTGGTGGAGGGGGTGGTGGTGGGGGTGGTGGGGGTGGTGGGGGTGGTGGTGGTGGTGGCGGTGGTGGGGGTGGGGGTGGTGGTGGTGATGGCGGTGGCGGTGGTGGGGGTGGTGGTGGTGGTGGGGGTGGTGGTGGTGGTGGTGATAGCGGTGATGGTGGTGGTGGTGATGATGGGGGTGGTGGTGATGGTGGTGGTGATGATGGTGGGGGGGTGGTGGTGGTGGTGGCGGTTGTGGCAGTGATCGTGGTGGTTGTGGTGGTGGTTGTGGTTGTGGGGGTGGTTGTGGTAGTGATGGTGGTTGCCTGCTTGCTTGACCCCTACATCATGACGCCCTCATGTCCGTGAGCCTTCGACGGCCGTCGCTTTCATTTGCCTCTCGACGACTTTCACGTCAACATTGACCAGCGGTGTTGTCTCTGCTACCCCCCGATCTGTCCCTCTCGCTCCTGCAGTGAACATCGGCTGCCCGAAACCCGTACCCTACCCGTACCCTACCCGTACCCTACCCGTACCCTACCCGTACCCTACCCGTACCCGTACCCTACCCGTACCGTACCCGTACCCTACCCGTACCCTACCCGTACCCGTACCCTACCCGTACCCTACCCTACCCGTACCCGTACCCTACCCGTACCCTACCCGTACCCTACCCGTACCCGTACCCCCTACCCGTACCCTACCCTACCCGTACCCGTACCCTACCCGTACCCTACCCGTACCCTACCCGTACCCGTACCCCTACCCGTACCCTACCCTACCCGTACCCTACCCTACCCGTACCCTACCCGTACCCTACCCCCTACCCCTACCCGTACCCTACCCGTACCCTACCCGTACCCGTACCCTACCCGTACCCTACCCGTACCCTACCCGTACCCGTACCCTACCCGTACCCTACCCGTACCCTACCCGTACCCGTACCCTACCCGTACCCTACCCGTACTCTACCCGTACCCTACCCGTACCCTACCCGGACCCTACCCGTACCCTACCCGTACCCGTACCCTACCCCTACCCGTACCCTACCCGTACCCTACCCGTACCCTACCCGTACCCTACCCGTACCCGTACCCTACCCCTACCCGTACCCTACCCGTACCCTACCCGTACCCTACCTGTACCCGTACCCTACCCGTACCCTACCCGTACCCATACCCTACCCGTACCCTACCCGTACCCGTACCCTACCCTACCCGTACCCGTACCCTACCCGTACCCTACCCGTACCCGGCCGGGTATCGGGTAGGGTACGGGTATCGGGTACCCAATTAGCGACGTCTGGGATGAAGCCACGTTGCAGGCGCGGGTGGTTTGATTCTATCTCATCTCAATAAACGTTCTTTTCAAATGTCTTTTTCACCTCCCCATCATCTCCCCCCGTTCGCTCTCCCCATCATCTCCCCCCGTTCTCTCTCCCCATCATCTCCCATCACTCTCTCCCCAGCATCTCCCATCACTCTCTCCCCATCATCTCCCATCGCTCTCTCCCCATCATCTCCCATCACTCTCTCCCCATCATCTCCCATCACTCTCTCCCCATCATCTCCCATCACTCGCTCCCCATCATCTCCCATCACTCTCTCCCCATCATCTCCCATCGCTCTCTCCCCCATCATCTCCCATCGCTCTCTCCCCATCATCTCCCATCACTCTCTCCCCAGCATCTCCCATCACTCTCTCCCCATCATCTCCCATCACTCTCTCCCCATCATCTCCCATCACTCTCTCCCCAGCATCTCCCATCACTCTCTCCCCATCATCTCCCATCGCTCTCCTCCCCATCATCTCCCATCACTCTCTCCCCATCATCTCCCATCACTCTCTCCCCATCATCTCCCATCACTCTCTCCCCAGCATCTCCCATCACTCTCTCCCCATCATCTCCCATCACTCTCTCCCCATCATCTCTCATCACTCTCTCCCCATCATCTCCCATCGCTCTCCTCCCCCATCACCTCCCATCACTCTCTCCCCATCATCTCCCATCGCTCTCCTCCCCATCATCTCCCCATCACTCTCTCCCCCATCATCTCCCATCGCTCTCCTCCCCATCACCTCCCATCACTCTCTCCCCATCATCTCCCATCGCTCTCCTCCCCCATCATCTCCCATCACTCTCTCCCCATCATCTCCCATCACTCTCTCCCCAGCATCTCCCATCACTCTCTCCCCATCATCTCCCATCACTCTCTCCCCATCATCTCCCATCACTCTCTCCCCATCATCTCCCATCACTCTCTCCCCATCATCTCCCATCACTCTCTCCCCATCATCTCCCATCACTCCTCTCCCCATCATCTCCCATCACTCTCTCCCCATCATCTCCCATCACTCTCTCCCCATCATCTCCCATCACTCTCTCCCCATCATCTCCCATCACTCTCTCCCATCATCTCCCATCGCTCTCCTCCCCATCATCTCCCATCACTCTCTCCCCATCATCTCCCATCACTCTCTCCCCAGCATCTCCCATCGCTCTCCTCCCCATCATCTCCCATCACTCTCTCCCCATCATCTCCCATCACTCTCTCCCCAGCATCTCCCATCGCTCTTCCCCCATCATCTCCCATCACTCTCTCCCCATCATCTCCCATCACTCTCTCCCCATCATCTCCCATCACTCTCTCCCCATCATCTCCCATCACTCTCTCCCCCATCATCTCCCATCACTCTCTCCCCATCATCTCCCATCACTCTCTCCCCATCATCTCCATCACTCTCTCCCCATCATCTCCCATCGCTCTCTCCCCATCATCTCCCATCACTCTCTCCCATCATCTCCCATCACTCTATCCCCATCATCTCCCATCGCTCTCCTCCCCATCATCTCCCATCACTCTCTCCCCATCATCTCCCATCACTCTCTCCCCAGCATCTCCCATCGCTCTCCTCCCCATCATCTCCCATCACTCTCTCCCCATCATCTTCCATCACTCTCTCCCCAGCATCTCCCATCGCTCTCCTCCCCATCATCTCCCATCACTCTCTCCCCATCATCTCCCATCACTCTCTCCCCATCATCTCCCATCACTCTCTCCCCATCATCTCCCATCACTCTCTCCCCATCATCTCCCATCACTCTCTCCCCATCATCTCCCATCGCTCTCTCCCCAGCATCTCCCATCACTCTCTCCCCATCATCTCCCATCGCTCTCTCCCCATCATCTCCCATCACTCTCTCCCCATCATCTCCCATCACTCTCTCCCCAGCATCTCCCATCACTCTCTCCCCATCATCTCCCATCGCTCTCCTCCCCATCATCTCCCATCACTCTCTCCCCATCATTGTGAGAAGAGAGACAGACGTTGGGAAATAAGTGACAAACGGTGACTCAGCAGTGACTCACGGCCTACCCGTACCCAGCCGTACCCTACCCGTACGCTACCCGTACCCTACCCGTACCCTACCCGTACCCATACCCTACCCGTACCCTACCCGTACCCTACCCGTACCCGTACCCTACCCGGACCCTACCCGTACCCTACCCGTACCCTACCCGGACCCTACCCGTACCCATACCCTACCCGTACCCTACCCGTACCCTACCCGTACCCGTACCCTACCCGGACCCTACCCGTACCCTACCCGTACCCTACCCGGACCCTACCCGTACCCTACCCGTACCCTACCCGTACCCTACCCGGACCCTACCCGTACCCTACCCGTACCCTACCCATACCCATAACCTACCCGTACCTTACCCGTACCCGCACCAGGGTCGCAAACCCGTACCCGGCCGGGTATCGGGTACTACACTACACTATACACTACTACACTATACACTACACTATACACTACTACACTACACTATACACTACTACACTATACACTACACTATACACTACTACACTATACACTACACTATACACTACTACACTATACACTACACTATACACTACTACACTACACTATACACTACTACACTACACTATACACTACTACACTATACACTACACTATACACTACTACACTACACTATACACTACTACACTACACTATACACTACTACACTATACACTACACTATACACTACTACACTATACACTACACTATACACTACTACACTACACTCTACACTACTACACTTAACACTACACTATACACTACTACACTACTACACTACACTATACACTACTACACTACACTATACACTACTACACTATACACTACACTATACACTACTACACTACACTATACACTACTACACTACACTATACACTACTACACTACACTATACACTACTACACTATACACTACTACACTATACACTAATACACTATACACTACTACACTACACTATACACTACTACACTACACTATACACTACTACACTACACTATACACTACTACACTATACACTACTACACTATACACTACTACACTACACTATACACTACTACACTACACTACTACACTATACACTACTACACTACACTATACACTACTACACTATACACTACTACACTATACACTACTACACTACACTACTACACTACACACTACACTATACACTCTACACTACTACACTATACACTACACTATACACTACTACACTATACACTACTACACTATACACTACTACACTATACACTACACTATACACTACTACACTATACACTACACTATACACTACTACACTATACACTACTACACTATACACTACTACACTATACACTACTACACTATACACTACTACACTATACACTACACTACTACACTACAATATACACTACAACACTACTACACTATACACTACTATACACTACACTATACACTACACTATACACTACACTATACACTACACACTACACTATACACTACTGTACACTACACTATACACTACTACACTATACACTACATTATACACTACACTATACACTACACTATACACTACACTATACGCTACTACACTATACACTACACTATACACTACACTATACACTATACACTACACTATACACTACACTATACACTACACTACTACACTACACTATACACTACACTATACACTACACTATACACTACTACACTACACTACTACACTACACTATACACTACACTATACACTACACTATACACTACACTACACACTACACTATACACTACTACACTATACACTACACTATACACTACACTATACACTACACTATACACTACACACTACTACACTACACTATACACTACACTATACACTACTACACTATACACTACTACACTATACACTAATACACTATACACTACACTATACACTACTACACTATACACTACTACACTACACTATACACTACTACTACACTACACTATACACTACTACACTACACTATACACTACTACACTACACTATACACTACTACACTACACTACACACTACTACACTATACACTACTACACTACA
>NW_027614224.1:0-15000 GCF_965212315.1 Lampetra planeri
CGTACGAACGCCGTGAAACTTCCACAGGCTTTTCCAGCAGATTTGCACGTGCACTCAAAAAAGTCAAAATTTTTACACATAGACCCCATCAAACGGGAGAAATTGGCCCGGATTGCTCTCATGTGCGTTACGGGGCATCGTTTCTCTCGCGCCGAATTCTCTCGAGCTGGGAAATCGCTCATTTTTGCGTCGCCAAATATCGTACGAACGCCGTGAAACTTCCACAGGCTTTTTCAGCAGATTTGCACCTGCACTCAAAAAAGTCAAAATTTTTACACATAGACCCCATCAAACGGGAGAAATTGGCCCGGATTGCTCTCATGTGCGTTACGGGGCATCGTTTCTCTCGCTCCGAATTCCATCGAGCTTGGAAATCGCTCATTTTTGCGTCGCCAAATATCGTACGAACGCCGTGAAACTTCCACAGGCTTTTCCAGCAGATTTGCACCTGCACTCAAAAAAGTCAAAATTTTTACACATAGACCCCATCAAACGGGAGAAATTGGCCCGGATTGCTCTCATGTGCGTTACGGGGCATCGTTTCTCTCGCGCCGAATTCTCTCGAGCTGGGAAATCGCTCATTTTTGCGTCGCCAAATATCGTACGAACGCCGTGAAACTTCCACAGGCTTTTTCAGCAGATTTGCACCTGCACTCAAAAAAGTCAAAATTTGTACACATAGACCCCATCAAACGGGAGAAATTGGCCGGGATTGCTCTCATGTGCGTTACGGGGCATCGTTTCTCTCGCTCCGAATTCCATCGAGCTGGGAAATCGCTCATTTTTGCGTCGCCAAATATCGTACGAACGCCGTGAAACTTCCACAGGCTTTTTCAGCAGATTTGCACCGTGCACTCAAAAAAGTCAAAATTTGTACACATAGACCCCATCAAACGGGAGAAATTGGCCGGGATTGCTCTCATGTGCGTTACGGGGCATCGTTTCTCTCGCGCCGAATTCCATCGAGCTGGGAAATCGCTCATTTTTGCGTCGCCAAATATCGTACGAACGCCGTGAAACTTCCACAGGCTTTTCCAGCAGATTTGCACGTGCACTCAAAAAAGTCAAAATTTTTACACATAGACCCCATCAAACGGGAGAAATTGGCCCGGATTGCTCTCATGTGCGTTACGGGGCATCGTTTCTCTCGCGCCGAATTCTCTCGAGCTGGGAAATCGCTCATTTTTGCGTCGCCAAATATCGTACGAACGCCGTGAAACTTCCACAGGCTTTTTCAGCAGATTTGCACCTGCACTCAAAAAAGTCAAAATTTTTACACATAGACCCCATCAAACGGGAGAAATTGGCCCGGATTGCTCTCATGTGCGTTACGGGGCATCGTTTCTCTCGCTCCGAATTCCATCGAGCTTGGAAATCGCTCATTTTTGCGTCGCCAAATATCGTACGAACGCCGTGAAACTTCCACAGGCTTTTCCAGCAGATTTGCACCTGCACTCAAAAAAGTCAAAATTTTTACACATAGACCCCATCAAACGGGAGAAATTGGCCCGGATTGCTCTCATGTGCGTTACGGGGCATCGTTTCTGCTCGCGCCGAATTCCATCGAGCTGGGAAATCGCTCATTTTTGCGTCGCCAAATATCGTACGAACGCCGTGAAACTTCCACAGGCTTTTCCAGCAGATTTGCACCGTGCACTCAAAAAAGTCAAAATTTTTACACATAGACCCCATCAAACGGGAGAAATTGGCCCGGATTGCTCTCATGTGCGTTACGGGGCATCGTTTCTCTCGCGCCGAATTCTCTCGAGCTGGGAAATCGCTCATTTTTGCGTCGCCAAATATCGTACGAACGCCGTGAAACTTCCACAGGCTTTTTCAGCAGATTTGCACCTGCACTCAAAAAAGTCAAAATTTTTACACATAGACCCCATCAAACGGGAGAAATTGGCCCGGATTGCTCTCATGTGCGTTACGGGGCATCGTTTCTCTCGCTCCGAATTCCATCGAGCTTGGAAATCGCTCATTTTTGCGTCGCCAAATATCGTACGAACGCCGTGAAACTTCCACAGGCTTTTCCAGCAGATTTGCACCTGCACTCAAAAAAGTCAAAATTTTTACACATAGACCCCATCAAACGGGAGAAATTGGCCGGGATTGCTCTCATGTGCGTTACGGGGCATCGTTTCTCTCGCTCCGAATTCCATCGAGCTGGGAAATCGCTCATTTTTGCGTCGCCAAATATCGTACGAACGCCGTGAAACTTCCACAGGCTTTTTCAGCAGATTTGCACGTGCACTCAAAAAAGTCAAAATTTGTACACATAGACCCCATCAAACGGGAGAAATTGGCCGGGATTGCTCTCATGTGCGTTACGGGGCATCGTTTCTCTCGCGCCGAATTCCATCGAGCTGGGAAATCGCTCATTTTTGCGTCGCCAAATATCGTACGAACGCCGTGAAACTTCCACAGGCTTTTTCAGCAGATTTGCACGTGCACTCAAAAAAGTCAAAATTTTTACACATAGACCCCATCAAACGGGAGAAATTGGCCGGGATTGCTCTCATGTGCGTTACGGGGCATCGTTTCTCTCGCTCCGAATTCCATCGAGCTGGGAAATCGCTCATTTTTGCGTCGCCAAATATCGTACGAACGCCGTGAAACTTCCACAGGCTTTTTCAGCAGATTTGCACGTGCACTCAAAAAAGTCAAAATTTTTACACATAGACCCCATCAAACGGGAGAAATTGGCCGGGATTGCTCTCATGTGCGTTACGGGGCATCGTTTCTCTCGCGCCGAATTCCATCGAGCTGGGAAATCGCTCATTTTTGCGTCGCCAAATATCGTACGAACGCCGTGAAACTTCCACAGGCTTTTCCAGCAGATTGGCACGTGCACTCAAAAAAGTCAAAATTTGTACACATAGACCCCATCAAACGGGAGAAATTGGCCGGGATTGCTCTCATGTGCGTTACGGGGCATCGTTTCTCTCGCTCCGAATTCCATCGAGCTGGGAAATCGCTCATTTTTGCGTCGCCAAATATCGTACGAACGCCGTGAAACTTCCACAGGCTTTTCCAGCAGATTTGCACCTGCACTCAAAAAAGTCAAAATTTTTACACATAGACCCCATCAAACGGGAGAAATTGGCCCGGATTGCTCTCATGTGCGTTACGGGGCATCGTTTCTCTCGCGCCGAATTCTCTCGAGCTGGGAAATCGCTCATTTTTGCGTCGCCAAATATCGTACGAACGCCGTGAAACTTCCACAGGCTTTTTCAGCAGATTTGCACCTGCACTCAAAAAAGTCAAAATTTTTACACATAGACCCCATCAAACGGGAGAAATTGGCCCGGATTGCTCTCATGTGCGTTACGGGGCATCGTTTCTCTCGCGCCGAATTCCATCGAGCTGGGAAATCGCTCATTTTTGCGTCGCCAAATATCGTACGAACGCCGTGAAACTTCCACAGGCTTTTTCAGCAGATTTGCACGTGCACTCAAAAAAGTCAAAATTTTTACACATAGACCCCATCAAACGGGAGAAATTGGCCCGGATTGCTCTCATGTGCGTTACGGGGCATCGTTTCTCTCGCGCCGAATTCTCTCGAGCTGGGAAATCGCTCATTTTTGCGTCGCCAAATATCGTACGAACGCCGTGAAACTTCCACAGGCTTTTTCAGCAGATTTGCACGTGCACTCAAAAAAGTCAAAATTTGTACACATAGACCCCATCAAACGGGAGAAATTGGCCGGGATTGCTCTCATGTGCGTTACGGGGCATCGTTTCTCTCGCTCCGAATTCCATCGAGCTGGGAAATCGCTCATTTTTGCGTCGCCAAATATCGTACGAACGCCGTGAAACTTCCACAGGCTTTTTCAGCAGATTTGCACGTGCACTCAAAAAAGTCAAAATTTTTACACATAGACCCCATCAAACGGGAGAAATTGGCCGGGATTGCTCTCATGTGCGTTACGGGGCATCGTTTCTCTCGCGCCGAATTCCATCGAGCTGGGAAATTGCTCATTTTTGCGTCGCCAAATATCGTACGAACGCCGTGAAACTTCCACAGGCTTTTCCAGCAGATTTGCACGTGCACTCAAAAAAGTCAAAATTTTTACACATAGACCCCATCAAACGGGAGAAATTGGCCCGGATTGCTCTCATGTGCGTTACGGGGCATCGTTTCTCTCGCGCCGAATTCTCTCGAGCTGGGAAATCGCTCATTTTTGCGTCGCCAAATATCGTACGAACGCCGTGAAACTTCCACAGGCTTTTTCAGCAGATTTGCACCTGCACTCCAAAAAGTCAAAATTTTTACACATAGACCCCATCAAACGGGAGAAATTGGCCCGGATTGCTCTCATGTGCGTTACGGGGCATCGTTTCTCTCGCTCCGAATTCCATCGAGCTTGGAAATCGCTCATTTTTGCGTCGCCAAATATCGTACGAACGCCGTGAAACTTCCACAGGCTTTTCCAGCAGATTTGCACCTGCACTCAAAAAAGTCAAAATTTTTACACATAGACCCCATCAAACGGGAGAAATTGGCCCGGATTGCTCTCATGTGCGTTACGGGGCATCGTTTCTGTCGCGCCGAATTCCATCGAGCTGGGAAATCGCTCATTTTTGCGTCGCCAAATATCGTACGAACGCCGTGAAACTTCCACAGGCTTTTCCAGCAGATTGGCACGTGCACTCAAAAAAGTCAAAATTTGTACACATAGACCCCATCAAACGGGAGAAATTGGCCGGGATTGCTCTCATGTGCGTTACGGGGCATCGTTTCTCTCGCTCCGAATTCCATCGAGCTGGGAAATCGCTCATTTTTGCGTCGCCAAATATCGTACGAACGCCGTGAAACTTCCACAGGCTTTTTCAGCAGATTTGCACGTGCACTCAAAAAAGTCAAAATTTGTACACATAGACCCCATCAAACGGGAGAAATTGGCCCGGATTGCTCTCATGTGCGTTACGGGGCATCGTTTCTCTCGCGCCGAATTCCATCGAGCTGGGAAATCGCTCATTTTTGCGTCGCCAAATATCGTACGAACGCCGTGAAACTTCCACAGGCTTTTCCAGCAGATTTGCACCTGCACTCAAAAAAGTCAAAATTTTTACACATAGACCCCATCAAACGGGAGAAATTGGCCCGGATTGCTCTCATGTGCGTTACGGGGCATCGTTTCTCTCGCGCCGAATTCTCTCGAGCTGGGAAATCGCTCATTTTTGCGTCGCCAAATATCGTACGAACGCCGTGAAACTTCCACAGGCTTTTTCAGCAGATTTGCACCTGCACTCAAAAAAGTCAAAATTTTTACACATAGACCCCATCAAACGGGAGAAATTGGCCCGGATTGCTCTCATGTGCGTTACGGGGCATCGTTTCTCTCGCGCCGAATTCCATCGAGCTGGGAAATCGCTCATTTTTGCGTCGCCAAATATCGTACGAACGCCGTGAAACTTCCACAGGCTTTTTCAGCAGATTTGCACGTGCACTCAAAAAAGTCAAAATTTTTACACATAGACCCCATCAAACGGGAGAAATTGGCCCGGATTGCTCTCATGTGCGTTACGGGGCATCGTTTCTCTCGCGCCGAATTCTCTCGAGCTGGGAAATCGCTCATTTTTGCGTCGCCAAATATCGTACGAACGCCGTGAAACTTCCACAGGCTTTTTCAGCAGATTTGCACGTGCACTCAAAAAAGTCAAAATTTGTACACATAGACCCCATCAAACGGGAGAAATTGGCCGGGATTGCTCTCATGTGCGTTACGGGGCATCGTTTCTCTCGCTCCGAATTCCATCGAGCTGGGAAATCGCTCATTTTTGCGTCGCCAAATATCGTACGAACGCCGTGAAACTTCCACAGGCTTTTTCAGCAGATTTGCACGTGCACTCAAAAAAGTCAAAATTTTTACACATAGACCCCATCAAACGGGAGAAATTGGCCGGGATTGCTCTCATGTGCGTTACGGGGCATCGTTTCTCTCGCGCCGAATTCCATCGAGCTGGGAAATCGCTCATTTTTGCGTCGCCAAATATCGTACGAACGCCGTGAAACTTCCACAGGCTTTTCCAGCAGATTTGCACCTGCACTCAAAAAAGTCAAAATTTTTACACATAGACCCCATCAAACGGGAGAAATTGGCCCGGATTGCTCTCATGTGCGTTACGGGGCATCGTTTCTCTCGCTCCGAATTCCATCGAGCTTGGAAATCGCTCATTTTTGCGTCGCCAAATATCGTACGAACGCCGTGAAACTTCCACAGGCTTTTCCAGCAGATTTGCACCTGCACTCAAAAAAGTCAAAATTTTTACACATAGACCCCATCAAACGGGAGAAATTGGCCCGGATTGCTCTCATGTGCGTTACGGGGCATCGTTTCTCTCGCGCCGAATTCTCTCGAGCTGGGAAATCGCTCATTTTTGCGTCGCCAAATATCGTACGAACGCCGTGAAACTTCCACAGGCTTTTTCAGCAGATTTGCACCTGCACTCAAAAAAGTCAAAATTTGTACACATAGACCCCATCAAACGGGAGAAATTGGCCCGGATTGCTCTCATGTGCGTTACGGGGCATCGTTTCTCTCGCTCCGAATTCCATCGAGCTTGGAAATCGCTCATTTTTGCGTCGCCAAATATCGTACGAACGCCGTGAAACTTCCACAGGCTTTTCCAGCAGATTTGCACCTGCACTCAAAAAAGTCAAAATTTTTACACATAGACCCCATCAAACGGGAGAAATTGGCCCGGATTGCTCTCATGTGCGTTACGGGGCATCGTTTCTGTCGCGCCGAATTCCATCGAGCTGGGAAATCGCTCATTTTTGCGTCGCCAAATATCGTACGAACGCCGTGAAACTTCCACAGGCTTTTCCAGCAGATTGGCACGTGCACTCAAAAAAGTCAAAATTTGTACACATAGACCCCATCAAACGGGAGAAATTGGCCGGGATTGCTCTCATGTGCGTTACGGGGCATCGTTTCTCTCGCTCCGAATTCCATCGAGCTGGGAAATCGCTCATTTTTGCGTCGCCAAATATCGTACGAACGCCGTGAAACTTCCACAGGCTTTTTCAGCAGATTTGCACCTGCACTCAAAAAAGTCAAAATTTTTACACATAGACCCCATCAAACGGGAGAAATTGGCCCGGATTGCTCTCATGTGCGTTACGGGGCATCGTTTCTCTCGCGCCGAATTCCATCGAGCTGGGAAATCGCTCATTTTTGCGTCGCCAAATATCGTACGAACGCCGTGAAACTTCCACAGGCTTTTTCAGCAGATTTGCACGTGCACTCAAAAAAGTCAAAATTTGTACACATAGACCCCATCAAACGGGAGAAATTGGCCCGGATTGCTCTCATGTGCGTTACGGGGCATCGTTTCTCTCGCGCCGAATTCTCTCGAGCTGGGAAATCGCTCATTTTTGCGTCGCCAAATATCGTACGAACGCCGTGAAACTTCCACAGGCTTTTTCAGCAGATTTGCACGTGCACTCAAAAAAGTCAAAATTTGTACACATAGACCCCATCAAACGGGAGAAATTGGCCGGGATTGCTCTCATGTGCGTTACGGGGCATCGTTTCTCTCGCTCCGAATTCCATCGAGCTGGGAAATCGCTCATTTTTGCGTCGCCAAATATCGTACGAACGCCGTGAAACTTCCACAGGCTTTTTCAGCAGATTTGCACGTGCACTCAAAAAAGTCAAAATTTTTACACATAGACCCCATCAAACGGGAGAAATTGGCCGGGATTGCTCTCATGTGCGTTACGGGGCATCGTTTCTCTCGCGCCGAATTCCATCGAGCTGGGAAATCGCTCATTTTTGCGTCGCCAAATATCGTACGAACGCCGTGAAACTTCCACAGGCTTTTCCAGCAGATTTGCACCTGCACTCAAAAAAGTCAAAATTTTTACACATAGACCCCATCAAACGGGAGAAATTGGCCCGGATTGCTCTCATGTGCGTTACGGGGCATCGTTTCTCTCGCTCCGAATTCCATCGAGCTTGGAAATCGCTCATTTTTGCGTCGCCAAATATCGTACGAACGCCGTGAAACTTCCACAGGCTTTTCCAGCAGATTTGCACCTGCACTCAAAAAAGTCAAAATTTTTACACATAGACCCCATCAAACGGGAGAAATTGGCCCGGATTGCTCTCATGTGCGTTACGGGGCATCGTTTCTCTCGCGCCGAATTCTCTCGAGCTGGGAAATCGCTCATTTTTGCGTCGCCAAATATCGTACGAACGCCGTGAAACTTCCACAGGCTTTTTCAGCAGATTTGCACCTGCACTCAAAAAAGTCAAAATTTGTACACATAGACCCCATCAAACGGGAGAAATTGGCCGGGATTGCTCTCATGTGCGTTACGGGGCATCGTTTCTCTCGCTCCGAATTCCATCGAGCTGGGAAATCGCTCATTTTTGCGTCGCCAAATATCGTACGAACGCCGTGAAACTTCCACAGGCTTTTTCAGCAGATTTGCACGTGCACTCAAAAAAGTCAAAATTTGTACACATAGACCCCATCAAACGGGAGAAATTGGCCGGGATTGCTCTCATGTGCGTTACGGGGCATCGTTTCTCTCGCGCCGAATTCCATCGAGCTGGGAAATCGCTCATTTTTGCGTCGCCAAATATCGTACGAACGCCGTGAAACTTCCACAGGCTTTTCCAGCAGATTTGCACGTGCACTCAAAAAAGTCAAAATTTTTACACATAGACCCCATCAAACGGGAGAAATTGGCCCGGATTGCTCTCATGTGCGTTACGGGGCATCGTTTCTCTCGCGCCGAATTCTCTCGAGCTGGGAAATCGCTCATTTTTGCGTCGCCAAATATCGTACGAACGCCGTGAAACTTCCACAGGCTTTTCCAGCAGATTTGCACGTGCACTCAAAAAAGTCAAAATTTTTACACATAGACCCCATCAAACGGGAGAAATTGGCCGGGATTGCTCTCATGTGCGTTTACGGGGCATCGTTTCTCTCGCTCCGAATTCCATCGAGCTGGGAAATCGCTCATTTTTGCGTCGCCAAATATCGTACGAACGCCGTGAAACTTCCACAGGCTTTTTCAGCAGATTTGCACGTGCACTCAAAAAAGTCAAAATTTTTACACATAGACCCCATCAAACGGGAGAAATTGGCCGGGATTGCTCTCATGTGCGTTACGGGGCATCGTTTCTCTCGCGCCGAATTCCATCGAGCTGGGAAATCGCTCATTTTTGCGTCGCCAAATATCGTACGAACGCCGTGAAACTTCCACAGGCTTTTCCAGCAGATTGGCACGTGCACTCAAAAAAGTCAAAATTTGTACACATAGACCCCATCAAACGGGAGAAATTGGCCGGGATTGCTCTCATGTGCGTTACGGGGCATCGTTTCTCTCGCTCCGAATTCCATCGAGCTGGGAAATCGCTCATTTTTGCGTCGCCAAATATCGTACGAACGCCGTGAAACTTCCACAGGCTTTTCCAGCAGATTTGCACCTGCACTCAAAAAAGTCAAAATTTTTACACATAGACCCCATCAAACGGGAGAAATTGGCCCGGATTGCTCTCATGTGCGTTACGGGGCATCGTTTCTCTCGCGCCGAATTCTCTCGAGCTGGGAAATCGCTCATTTTTGCGTCGCCAAATATCGTACGAACGCCGTGAAACTTCCACAGGCTTTTTCAGCAGATTTGCACCTGCACTCAAAAAAGTCAAAATTTTTACACATAGACCCCATCAAACGGGAGAAATTGGCCCGGATTGCTCTCATGTGCGTTACGGGGCATCGTTTCTCTCGCGCCGAATTCCATCGAGCTGGGAAATCGCTCATTTTTGCGTCGCCAAATATCGTACGAACGCCGTGAAACTTCCACAGGCTTTTTCAGCAGATTTGCACGTGCACTCAAAAAAGTCAAAATTTGTACACATAGACCCCATCAAACGGGAGAAATTGGCCCGGATTGCTCTCATGTGCGTTACGGGGCATCGTTTCTCTCGCGCCGAATTCTCTCGAGCTGGGAAATCGCTCATTTTTGCGTCGCCAAATATCGTACGAACGCCGTGAAACTTCCACAGGCTTTTTCAGCAGATTTGCACCTGCACTCAAAAAAGTCAAAATTTTTACACATAGACCCCATCAAACGGGAGAAATTGGCCCGGATTGCTCTCATGTGCGTTACGGGGCATCGTTTCTGTCGCGCCGAATTCCATCGAGCTGGGAAATCGCTCATTTTTGCGTCGCCAAATATCGTACGAACGCCGTGAAACTTCCACAGGCTTTTCCAGCAGATTTGCACGTGCACTCAAAAAAGTCAAAATTTTTACACATAGACCCCATCAAACGGGAGAAATTGGCCCGGATTGCTCTCATGTGCGTTACGGGGCATCGTTTCTCTCGCGCCGAATTCTCTCGAGCTGGGAAATCGCTCATTTTTGCGTCGCCAAATATCGTACGAACGCCGTGAAACTTCCACAGGCTTTTTCAGCAGATTTGCACGTGCACTCAAAAAAGTCAAAATTTTTACACATAGACCCCATCAAACGGGAGAAATTGGCCGGGATTGCTCTCATGTGCGTTACGGGGCATCGTTTCTCTCGCTCCGAATTCCATCGAGCTGGGAAATCGCTCATTTTTGCGTCGCCAAATATCGTACGAACGCCGTGAAACTTCCACAGGCTTTTTCAGCAGATTTGCACGTGCACTCAAAAAAGTCAAAATTTTTACACATAGACCCCATCAAACGGGAGAAATTGGCCGGGATTGCTCTCATGTGCGTTACGGGGCATCGTTTCTCTCGCGCCGAATTCCATCGAGCTGGGAAATCGCTCATTTTTGCGTCGCCAAATATCGTACGAACGCCGTGAAACTTCCACAGGCTTTTTCAGCAGATTGGCACGTGCACTCAAAAAAGTCAAAATTTGTACACATAGACCCCATCAAACGGGAGAAATTGGCCGGGATTGCTCTCATGTGCGTTACGGGGCATCGTTTCTCTCGCTCCGAATTCCATCGAGCTGGGAAATCGCTCATTTTTGCGTCGCCAAATATCGTACGAACGCCGTGAAACTTCCACAGGCTTTTCCAGCAGATTTGCACCTGCACTCAAAAAAGTCAAAATTTTTACACATAGACCCCATCAAACGGGAGAAATTGGCCCGGATTGCTCTCATGTGCGTTACGGGGCATCGTTTCTCTCGCGCCGAATTCTCTCGAGCTGGGAAATCGCTCATTTTTGCGTCGCCAAATATCGTACGAACGCCGTGAAACTTCCACAGGCTTTTTCAGCAGATTTGCACGTGCACTCAAAAAAGTCAAAATTTTTACACATAGACCCCATCAAACGGGAGAAATTGGCCCGGATTGCTCTCATGTGCGTTACGGGGCATCGTTTCTGTCGCGCCGAATTCCATCGAGCTGGGAAATCGCTCATTTTTGCGTCGCCAAATATCGTACGAACGCCGTGAAACTTCCACAGGCTTTTTCAGCAGATTTGCACGTGCACTCAAAAAAGTCAAAATTTGTACACATAGACCCCATCAAACGGGAGAAATTGGCCCGGATTGCTCTCATGTGCGTTACGGGGCATCGTTTCTCTCGCGCCGAATTCTCTCGAGCTGGGAAATCGCTCATTTTTGCGTCGCCAAATATCGTACGAACGCCGTGAAACTTCCACAGGCTTTTTCAGCAGATTTGCACGTGCACTCAAAAAAGTCAAAATTTTTACACATAGACCCCATCAAAGGAGAAATTGGCCCGGATTGCTCTCATGTGCGTTACGGGGCATCGTTTCTGTCGCGCCGAATTCCATCGAGCTGGGAAATCGCTCATTTTTGCGTCGCCAAATATCGTACGAACGCCGTGAAACTTCCACAGGCTTTTCCAGCAGATTTGCACGTGCACTCAAAAAAGTCAAAATTTTTACACATAGACCCCATCAAACGGGAGAAATTGGCCGGGATTGCTCTCATGTGCGTTACGGGGCATCGTTTCTCTCGCGCCGAATTCCATCGAGCTGGGAAATCGCTCATTTTTGCGTCGCCAAATATCGTACGAACGCCGTGAAACTTCCACAGGCTTTTCCAGCAGATTTGCACGTGCACTCAAAAAAGTCAAAATTTTTACACATAGACCCCATCAAACGGGAGAAATTGGCCCGGATTGCTCTCATGTGCGTTACGGGGCATCGTTTCTCTCGCGCCGAATTCTCTCGAGCTGGGAAATCGCTCATTTTTGCGTCGCCAAATATCGTACGAACGCCGTGAAACTTCCACAGGCTTTTTCAGCAGATTTGCACCTGCACTCCAAAAAGTCAAAATTTTTACACATAGACCCCATCAAACGGGAGAAATTGGCCCGGATTGCTCTCATGTGCGTTACGGGGCATCGTTTCTCTCGCTCCGAATTCCATCGAGCTTGGAAATCGCTCATTTTTGCGTCGCCAAATATCGTACGAACGCCGTGAAACTTCCACAGGCTTTTCCAGCAGATTTGCACCTGCACTCAAAAAAGTCAAAATTTTTACACATAGACCCCATCAAACGGGAGAAATTGGCCCGGATTGCTCTCATGTGCGTTACGGGGCATCGTTTCTGTCGCGCCGAATTCCATCGAGCTGGGAAATCGCTCATTTTTGCGTCGCCAAATATCGTACGAACGCCGTGAAACTTCCACAGGCTTTTCCAGCAGATTGGCACGTGCACTCAAAAAAGTCAAAATTTGTACACATAGACCCCATCAAACGGGAGAAATTGGCCGGGATTGCTCTCATGTGCGTTACGGGGCATCGTTTCTCTCGCTCCGAATTCCATCGAGCTGGGAAATCGCTCATTTTTGCGTCGCCAAATATCGTACGAACGCCGTGAAACTTCCACAGGCTTTTTCAGCAGATTTGCACGTGCACTCAAAAAAGTCAAAATTTGTACACATAGACCCCATCAAACGGGAGAAATTGGCCCGGATTGCTCTCATGTGCGTTACGGGGCATCGTTTCTCTCGCGCCGAATTCCATCGAGCTGGGAAATCGCTCATTTTTGCGTCGCCAAATATCGTACGAACGCCGTGAAACTTCCACAGGCTTTTCCAGCAGATTTGCACCTGCACTCAAAAAAGTCAAAATTTTTACACATAGACCCCATCAAACGGGAGAAATTGGCCCGGATTGCTCTCATGTGCGTTACGGGGCATCGTTTCTCTCGCGCCGAATTCTCTCGAGCTGGGAAATCGCTCATTTTTGCGTCGCCAAATATCGTACGAACGCCGTGAAACTTCCACAGGCTTTTTCAGCAGATTTGCACCTGCACTCAAAAAAGTCAAAATTTTTACACATAGACCCCATCAAACGGGAGAAATTGGCCCGGATTGCTCTCATGTGCGTTACGGGGCATCGTTTCTCTCGCGCCGAATTCCATCGAGCTGGGAAATCGCTCATTTTTGCGTCGCCAAATATCGTACGAACGCCGTGAAACTTCCACAGGCTTTTTCAGCAGATTTGCACGTGCACTCAAAAAAGTCAAAATTTTTACACATAGACCCCATCAAACGGGAGAAATTGGCCCGGATTGCTCTCATGTGCGTTACGGGGCATCGTTTCTCTCGCGCCGAATTCTCTCGAGCTGGGAAATCGCTCATTTTTGCGTCGCCAAATATCGTACGAACGCCGTGAAACTTCCACAGGCTTTTTCAGCAGATTTGCACGTGCACTCAAAAAAGTCAAAATTTGTACACATAGACCCCATCAAACGGGAGAAATTGGCCGGGATTGCTCTCATGTGCGTTACGGGGCATCGTTTCTCTCGCTCCGAATTCCATCGAGCTGGGAAATCGCTCATTTTTGCGTCGCCAAATATCGTACGAACGCCGTGAAACTTCCACAGGCTTTTTCAGCAGATTTGCACGTGCACTCAAAAAAGTCAAAATTTTTACACATAGACCCCATCAAACGGGAGAAATTGGCCGGGATTGCTCTCATGTGCGTTACGGGGCATCGTTTCTCTCGCGCCGAATTCCATCGAGCTGGGAAATCGCTCATTTTTGCGTCGCCAAATATCGTACGAACGCCGTGAAACTTCCACAGGCTTTTCCAGCAGATTTGCACCTGCACTCAAAAAAGTCAAAATTTTTACACATAGACCCCATCAAACGGGAGAAATTGGCCCGGATTGCTCTCATGTGCGTTACGGGGCATCGTTTCTCTCGCTCCGAATTCCATCGAGCTTGGAAATCGCTCATTTTTGCGTCGCCAAATATCGTACGAACGCCGTGAAACTTCCACAGGCTTTTCCAGCAGATTTGCACCTGCACTCAAAAAAGTCAAAATTTTTACACATAGACCCCATCAAACGGGAGAAATTGGCCCGGATTGCTCTCATGTGCGTTACGGGGCATCGTTTCTCTCGCGCCGAATTCTCTCGAGCTGGGAAATCGCTCATTTTTGCGTCGCCAAATATCGTACGAACGCCGTGAAACTTCCACAGGCTTTTTCAGCAGATTTGCACCTGCACTCAAAAAAGTCAAAATTTGTACACATAGACCCCATCAAACGGGAGAAATTGGCCGGGATTGCTCTCATGTGCGTTACGGGGCATCGTTTCTCTCGCTCCGAATTCCATCGAGCTGGGAAATCGCTCATTTTTGCGTCGCCAAATATCGTACGAACGCCGTGAAACTTCCACAGGCTTTTTCAGCAGATTTGCACGTGCACTCAAAAAAGTCAAAATTTGTACACATAGACCCCATCAAACGGGAGAAATTGGCCGGGATTGCTCTCATGTGCGTTACGGGGCATCGTTTCTCTCGCGCCGAATTCCATCGAGCTGGGAAATCGCTCATTTTTGCGTCGCCAAATATCGTACGAACGCCGTGAAACTTCCACAGGCTTTTCCAGCAGATTTGCACGTGCACTCAAAAAAGTCAAAATTTTTACACATAGACCCCATCAAACGGGAGAAATTGGCCCGGATTGCTCTCATGTGCGTTACGGGGCATCGTTTCTCTCGCGCCGAATTCTCTCGAGCTGGGAAATCGCTCATTTTTGCGTCGCCAAAT
>NW_027614224.1:22500-27500 GCF_965212315.1 Lampetra planeri
CCCAAGTAGGGCAGGCAGGAGTCACTCTCCTGAGGCAAGCATGCACCCAGGCAGAGGAGAGTCCCCACACGCGTCCAAATTCGGACGGACAGGACCCCCACGCACACCATGTAAACACACCCTTTTGGCACGGACTTCACACAACACAAACCACCACAAGGAGGGGCCTCGCTTTGTCGTGTATGCTACCCCCGTTTGGCAACCTGACGGTGCTGAAAGCTCACAAAACACAGGGCTTCCCACAAGGCCAGCCACTTTGAGGCAGCTGTAAGCGCACCACACACACCCTACGTGGGGTGGGGAGGGAAGGAGCAGGGGTCGACCCCACATGCCTGCAAACCTCTAGAGCGGCCTTACAATGCTCGCTACTCTATGGACCGGCAACGGCAATTGAAACCAACCCTAAAATTCTTGCACAGTTGGCAGCCTTCCTTGGCACAAGACCAAACAGCGCAGCGAACCCGTGCAGCACCAACCCAAGGGGACAGCCTTCCCCACACACTCTGGAGGAGAAGAGGCTCCCTCGGGCTGAGTCACACAGCTCAAGATACTCGCTCATTCACGGAAAACTTGGGAAACAAAACCTGCTGACACACACCACTTATGCATCGCATGAAGATTGCCATTGTCCATACACTTGTGCAGGTGCGATGGAAATATTTTCTCGTTTTGGTGTATGCTATATTTTTACAGACAGCTACCGACAAACGGTAGAAATTAGCGGGGATAGGCCTCAGACATTACCCAAAGCTCCGGGAACGTGAGCGACGCAAGACGAATGGGCATTTTAAAGCAGATCTATGGCAGTTACTGACAGTGCCTGGCGTGGGTTACTTGTCTCCGTTGTCGAGAGGGGAAGACGACCCATGTATATGTAAAGGGCGATTTTTTTAGCAACCGTTAAGGCTGTTTTTCCCCTTCACTTGTATCGAGAGGGAAGCAAAGAACATGTATGGCGTGTACGTTTTTTTACGAATTTTCATTAGCAATCTAACGACATGAATTGCGAAGACGTTTTTTGAACAATTGTATTCCTTTCCCAAAACATCGAGTGCTAGTGTATAAAACCGCTAGAGAAAATAAATTGGCAGGCGAAACTTAAAAAGGAGAGACCCATGAACAGCATGGCCAGGCGGCTCACCTCGACGTTTTTCCCCCGAGCAAAGTCCGCCGAGACCCCCTGTATCCCACGGGGATGTACTGGCGTGCACTTAAAGGTTGATGCCGCTCTGTTACTTGGGAAACGAACCACAAGCCAAATCCAGCTAATTTGTGAATGACTTAGCTCTCCTGCTTTCTCGAGAACGTGCTTTTTTCGTCGGATGAAACTTCCACAGGCTTTTCCAGCAGATTTGCACCTGCACTCAAAAAAGTCAAAATTTTTACACATAGACCCCATCAAACGGGAGAAATTGGCCCGGATTGCTCTCATGTGCGTTACGGGGCATCGTTTCTCTCGCGCCGAATTCTCTCGAGCTGGGAAATCGCTCATTTTTGCGTCGCCAAATATCGTACGAACGCCGTGAAACTTCCACAGGCTTTTTCAGCAGATTTGCACGTGCACTCAAAAAAGTCAAAATTTTTACACATAGACCCCATCAAACGGGAGAAATTGGCCCGGATTGCTCTCATGTGCGTTACGGGGCATCGTTTCTCTCGCGCCGAATTCCATCGAGCTGGGAAATCGCTCATTTTTGCGTCGCCAAATATCGTACGAACGCCGTGAAACTTCCACAGGCTTTTTCAGCAGATTTGCACCTGCACTCAAAAAAGTCAAAATTTTTACACATAGACCCCATCAAACGGGAGAAATTGGCCCGGATTGCTCTCATGTGCGTTACGGGGCATCGTTTCTCTCGCGCCGAATTCCATCGAGCTGGGAAATCGCTCATTTTTGCGTCGCCAAATATCGTACGAACGCCGTGAAACTTCCACAGGCTTTTTCAGCAGATTTGCACGTGCACTCAAAAAAGTCAAAATTTGTACACATAGACCCCATCAAACGGGAGAAATTGGCCCGGATTGCTCTCATGTGCGTTACGGGGCATCGTTTCTCTCGCGCCGAATTCTCTCGAGCTGGGAAATCGCTCATTTTTGCGTCGCCAAATATCGTACGAACGCCGTGAAACTTCCACAGGCTTTTTCAGCAGATTTGCACGTGCACTCAAAAAAGTCAAAATTTGTACACATAGACCCCATCAAACGGGAGAAATTGGCCGGGATTGCTCTCATGTGCGTTACGGGGCATCGTTTCTCTCGCTCCGAATTCCATCGAGCTGGGAAATCGCTCATTTTTGCGTCGCCAAATATCGTACGAACGCCGTGAAACTTCCACAGGCTTTTTCAGCAGATTTGCACGTGCACTCAAAAAAGTCAAAATTTTTACACATAGACCCCATCAAACGGGAGAAATTGGCCGGGATTGCTCTCATGTGCGTTACGGGGCATCGTTTCTCTCGCGCCGAATTCCATCGAGCTGGGAAATCGCTCATTTTTGCGTCGCCAAATATCGTACGAACGCCGTGAAACTTCCACAGGCTTTTCCAGCAGATTTGCACCTGCACTCAAAAAAGTCAAAATTTTTACACATAGACCCCATCAAACGGGAGAAATTGGCCCGGATTGCTCTCATGTGCGTTACGGGGCATCGTTTCTCTCGCTCCGAATTCCATCGAGCTTGGAAATCGCTCATTTTTGCGTCGCCAAATATCGTACGAACGCCGTGAAACTTCCACAGGCTTTTTCAGCAGATTTGCACCTGCACTCAAAAAAGTCAAAATTTTTACACATAGACCCCATCAAACGGGAGAAATTGGCCCGGATTGCTCTCATGTGCGTTACGGGGCATCGTTTCTCTCGCGCCGAATTCCATCGAGCTGGGAAATCGCTCATTTTTGCGTCGCCAAATATCGTACGAACGCCGTGAAACTTCCACAGGCTTTTTCAGCAGATTTGCACGTGCACTCAAAAAAGTCAAAATTTGTACACATAGACCCCATCAAACGGGAGAAATTGGCCCGGATTGCTCTCATGTGCGTTACGGGGCATCGTTTCTCTCGCGCCGAATTCTCTCGAGCTGGGAAATCGCTCATTTTTGCGTCGCCAAATATCGTACGAACGCCGTGAAACTTCCACAGGCTTTTTCAGCAGATTTGCACGTGCACTCAAAAAAGTCAAAATTTGTACACATAGACCCCATCAAACGGGAGAAATTGGCCGGGATTGCTCTCATGTGCGTTACGGGGCATCGTTTCTCTCGCTCCGAATTCCATCGAGCTGGGAAATCGCTCATTTTTGCGTCGCCAAATATCGTACGAACGCCGTGAAACTTCCACAGGCTTTTTCAGCAGATTTGCACGTGCACTCAAAAAAGTCAAAATTTTTACACATAGACCCCATCAAACGGGAGAAATTGGCCGGGATTGCTCTCATGTGCGTTACGGGGCATCGTTTCTCTCGCGCCGAATTCCATCGAGCTGGGAAATCGCTCATTTTTGCGTCGCCAAATATCGTACGAACGCCGTGAAACTTCCACAGGCTTTTCCAGCAGATTTGCACCTGCACTCAAAAAAGTCAAAATTTTTACACATAGACCCCATCAAACGGGAGAAATTGGCCCGGATTGCTCTCATGTGCGTTACGGGGCATCGTTTCTCTCGCTCCGAATTCCATCGAGCTTGGAAATCGCTCATTTTTGCGTCGCCAAATATCGTACGAACGCCGTGAAACTTCCACAGGCTTTTCCAGCAGATTTGCACCTGCACTCAAAAAAGTCAAAATTTTTACACATAGACCCCATCAAACGGGAGAAATTGGCCCGGATTGCTCTCATGTGCGTTACGGGGCATCGTTTCTCTCGCGCCGAATTCTCTCGAGCTGGGAAATCGCTCATTTTTGCGTCGCCAAATATCGTACGAACGCCGTGAAACTTCCACAGGCTTTTTCAGCAGATTTGCACCTGCACTCAAAAAAGTCAAAATTTGTACACATAGACCCCATCAAACGGGAGAAATTGGCCGGGATTGCTCTCATGTGCGTTACGGGGCATCGTTTCTCTCGCTCCGAATTCCATCGAGCTGGGAAATCGCTCATTTTTGCGTCGCCAAATATCGTACGAACGCCGTGAAACTTCCACAGGCTTTTTCAGCAGATTTGCACGTGCACTCAAAAAAGTCAAAATTTGTACACATAGACCCCATCAAACGGGAGAAATTGGCCGGGATTGCTCTCATGTGCGTTACGGGGCATCGTTTCTCTCGCGCCGAATTCCATCGAGCTGGGAAATCGCTCATTTTTGCGTCGCCAAATATCGTACGAACGCCGTGAAACTTCCACAGGCTTTTCCAGCAGATTTGCACGTGCACTCAAAAAAGTCAAAATTTTTACACATAGACCCCATCAAACGGGAGAAATTGGCCCGGATTGCTCTCATGTGCGTTACGGGGCATCGTTTCTCTCGCGCCGAATTCTCTCGAGCTGGGAAATCGCTCATTTTTGCGTCGCCAAATATCGTACGAACGCCGTGAAACTTCCACAGGCTTTTTCAGCAGATTTGCACCTGCACTCAAAAAAGTCAAAATTTTTACACATAGACCCCATCAAACGGGAGAAATTGGCCCGGATTGCTCTCATGTGCGTTACGGGGCATCGTTTCTCTCGCTCCGAATTCCATCGAGCTTGGAAATCGCTCATTTTTGCGTCGCCAAATATCGTACGAACGCCGTGAAACTTCCACAGGCTTTTCCAGCAGATTTGCACCTGCACTCAAAAAAGTCAAAATTTTTACACATAGACCCCATCAAACGGGAGAA
The DNA here is from genome assembly GCF_965212315.1 of Lampetra planeri. Lineage (NCBI taxonomy): Eukaryota > Metazoa > Chordata > Hyperoartia > Petromyzontiformes > Petromyzontidae > Lampetra > Lampetra planeri. The sequence continues at coordinate 27,312 of NW_027614224.1, forward strand.
ATTGGCCCGGATTGCTCTCATGTGCGTTACGGGGCATCGTTTCTGTCGCGCCGAATTCCATCGAGCTGGGAAATCGCTCATTTTTGCGTCGCCAAATATCGTACGAACGCCGTGAAACTTCCACAGGCTTTTCCAGCAGATTTGCACGTGCACTCAAAAAAGTCAAAATTTTTACACATAGACCCCATC
>NW_027614225.1:0-28646 GCF_965212315.1 Lampetra planeri
CGCGCCCTCCGTCTTCACGGCGTTGAGCTCCGCGTGTTGTTCGCAATCGCAACGACGTTCAGCCCATCGAGCGAACTCTGAAATCCACATTGGCCGTGAAAGCCCCCAAAGCGTTTTAGTTCGGCGCCTCTTCTCAACCCGCTCACAGACGGAACAGCGGCGAGCAGGCGTCTGTCCACTGGATCATCCCCACGTTGCACGCACAACGCTGTCAACATTGTCCAGACCACCAGCTCCAGAAAACTGAATGTCTCTCGTTGCATTCCGCGCTGAGTGCACTTCCCACCCAAGCCTCCCTTCGTGTGCGGTGCCGGACTTCATCGGCGCTGCTACTCGCTCGCAGCACTTGCCCCAACAGCCTGTACAGGATGTGCGAGGGGTAGGGGGGTCTTTATCTTTGTTGTTGTATGTGTGCGAGTTCGATTCCCGGGACGATTGTCTGCGTCTGTCCTGGATTTGCCCCTGGGGTCGACTCGTGCCTGGTGAGGCGACTCAACATCGCCACTCGGGAGACAAGAGGCGCTCGCTCGGGCGTGCCACTGGCCACCCACACACCTCGTGTTGCGTGGTGCCGCCCTTCATAGACGCTCACTTAAGAGCACTTGCTCCAAAGGCCTGTAAAGGCTATACGGGGGATCTTTGTCTTTGTTGTCTGCATCTCTGCGCGCGCGCGTGCGTGCGCGTGTGTGTGTGCAACGCTCTGTAATAAATTACAGCAGAGATTTCGGTTGGGTTGCTGTAATTGGACCTAATTTGCAGTTTCCCAAGCCAATTACGTAGGGAATAAATTGCTCGCCCACGCAACAGGAGACTGCCGGAGATCAGCGGCAATGAGAAGCGATGCAGGTTGCAGGAGGAGGAGGAGGGTGGTGGTGGTTTTTGCAAACAAACAAATTAAGATAGATTCATCAATCAAATCGATAACTCACGATGACATTTCGCACGTGTCTTGCCCGCGATTCGGCGCCAATGGGAGGCAGCAAGGGAAGGTTGGTGGATGAGACAAAGATCCCCCGTATAGCCTTTAACAGACTGTTGGGACAAGTGCTGTTAGCAAGCGCCGTTGAAGGCCGGAACGGCACACGAGGGGGGTGGGTGGCCTGCACCACGCCCGGTGCTGACACACACAGCACCATATACTCATTTGAGGCTGAGTCGACCTGGGGGAGGCCCACGATCGGTTCAGATAATTGGCACTGTGTGTGTGTGTGTTGGGCCTCTTTCACACCGGTGTTGATCGTGAGCGGTTAATCGAACTCGCGTCGCCGGGTTCGTAGCGCAGGGCGCGAACCGTATCACTATCGCTCCCACCACACAACAACCGCCATTCGCCACTAAGTGGCGGTGACGTCACCACGACGCTTGTGCCAGGCCATGTGCACCTTGAGGGTACGTGAAGTGTCGAACACACACACACAGACACACACACAGCTGATGTGAAACTCCCTTCCGATGTCGCGTGACGTCGAGGAAGAGCCGTAGCCCTGGCTCGGGCAGGAGAAAAGCGGTGCAGCAAACAATTGCGTGGACTCCACCATTTCCGTCTGTGCGGGATAGAGTGTTCTCCCCTCGCACGCCTGGGGTTTATCCGCCTGCGCTCCGGTTTCCTCCCGCACGTATAATCAACACTCGTTATTAATTGACCGATGACGCCTTCATATATAGAGGATCGCAGAGCTGGGGCAATCGTTGGCAGCGACTCGGCTCCTCACCACGTGGCTGCTGCCGCGGCTTCCCCGCTCGTCTGTCGTGAGTGAGCGCGTGGGTGAGTGAGTGAGTGGGCGAGTGAGGGTGAGTGAGCGGGGTGAGTGAGCGGGTGAGTGAGCGTGCGAGTGGGTGAGTGAGGGTGAGTGGGTGAGTGAGAGTGAGTGAGGGTGCGAGTGGGCGAGTGAGGGGTGAGTGAGTGAGCGTGCGAGTGGGTGAGTGAGGGTGAGTGAGAGTGAGTGAGTGAGGGTGAGTGAGAGTGAGTGAGGGGTGCGAGTGAGTGGGTGAGTGAGTGGGTGAGTAAGGGTGCGAGTGGGTGAGTGAGAGTGAGTGAGGGTGAGTGAGAGTGAGTGAGGGGTGCGAGTGAGTGGGTGAGTGAGTGGGTGAGTAAGGGTGCGAGTGGGTGAGTGAGGGTGAGTGAGGGTGTTGTTGTGACCTGCAGTGTGGTGAGTGGTTGAACAAAGTGTGGATGAGGACGGGGGCAGGGGATGGGGTGGAGAGGGAGGGGAGAGAGGGGGGGTGGAGAGGGGGAGGGGTGGAGAGGGGGGATTGGAAGAGAGGGGGGTGGAGTGGGGCGCGAGAGGGGTAGAGAGGGGGGGAGAGGGAGGTGGAGAGGGAAGAGAGAGAGGGGGGTGGAGAGAGGGGGGGGTGGAGAGAGGGGGGTGGAGAGAGGGGGGTGGAGAGGGGAGATGAAGAGGGGGGTGGAGAGGGAGGGGATATAAGGTGTGGAGAAGGAGGAGAGAGGGGGGGAGAGAGGGGAGAGGGGGGGTGGTAGGGGGTTGGGGGGGGGTGGAGGGGGGGTGCTGCTGTCAGCGAACGCCGTGAACTCGCTTCGGATTTTATTTCAGTCGAGACGAGACGTGGGTGAAGCTGTTAACACGGACAGGACCCGCGTGTGTGGGCCTCGCCTAGGTCGACTCGGCCTCAAATAAGTACCTGGTGCGGTGGTGTGTAACCATCGCCACTAGGGAGACAAAGGCGGCTGGGCGTGGTGCTGGCCACCCACCTACCCCTCGTGTGTCGTGACGGCCTTCATAGGTGCTACCCGCTAACAGCACTTGCCCCAACAGTCTGTGAAGGCTATAGGGGGGGATCTTTGCACGTGTGTCAATGTCTTCATGGGTGGAGCGGCGCTGCATGTCGCTTATGAAAAATAACGCCATAGCTCGTTGTGCCTTAGCTGGTCAAATTAAAATAGTTTAATAGATTCGTTTTTCACGCCGTGACGCGGCCTGCTCTGAGCCCACTCAACTCGTTACTTTACCCGTGTAGTATCGATTGTTCAGTATGCATGTGCAATTTTTATTGAGGCTTCGTGCGCGCGTGTGTGTGCGTCCTGGTGTGGTCTGGCACTGTGTTTGTCGCTGTTTGTCTAACTGGACATTTGTTGACAAAAATCTGTGTCGCTCATCGGATTCCTGCAGTATAAATAAATATGAGGATTCTGTTTTGGCTGCCTTACCCCCAAGCTTGCATTGTGTTGACCCATCGGCAGGAGTTTATTTTCTTATGCATTTGGTACTAAAGAAATATACAGAGCTTTATTTATTTCTATTTACTTATTTTCGTGACTTGCTTACCTTTCCGCTACTTTGCACTGGCATCGTTTATTTGCGTTGCTGACCCCGGTGACAGAGAAAAGAGCTTCATAGCGTATCGGATTTTTTCCTCCAGTCTAAATAAATCTTCCGGTTATGATGCTTTTCGTGAGCGGTCAATAGGCGCAACGTTGCACGCTCGGGCACCTCAGTGGCTCGGCGTTTCTCTCCGAGATCGGCCCGGTACCTCTGCTTCCATTTTACTGACTCGGATCATCACAACAATGACGACGAAGACGATGATGATGGTGGTGGTGGTGATGATGGTGGTGGTGTTTCAATAAATCACGTTTTTGTTTCACTACGGGGAGCTTGAGCACAAGCTCTACAGCCAGCGACAAACAGCACCGTCCAAGTTATAGCTCACCGAGAGAGCCAGGGAATGATCTTGCACCATAGTTTCAACTCGTCCACGCCGGGAGATCGAATCGAACCGGCGAACTCTACGCGGCAAAGCAGTGACCACGCTGCCCCCCTCTCCTCTGCCCCCCAATGTGTCCCCTCCCCCCCACATCCCCCCCCACCACCAACCCCCCCCCCCGATCCCACGTGTCTCGCGGTGTAAATATAGCCGAGGGTAAATAAACAACGGGTAAATACAGCGCGGCCCATCAGAGGAAACAGCAACAAGGCGCGTGGAAAATAAATAAAAAGCAGCAGCACTTTAGCAACCACGCGTGGGTGATGAATCGCTTTTCCTTTGTCGGGGGTGGTGTGTGGGGGTGGGGGGGAGTCAGGAAACTCCAACTCTCTCGCTAGCGGATAGATATTTTTTTTATTTTTTATCTCCCCCATGAAACAATATTGCGAATTCATAGTCAAGCAGCCAGGCAGTCGTCTCGTTGCCTGGCAGGCGACTCCCTCCTTCCCTCCAGTCAGCCAGCCAGACAGCAAAACTTGTCTTCTCGTAGAGTATGGCTACGCTGGCTTGACCGGGGAAAGCCTTACGGAGTCTCAAGACCCCGTTTCAGGAGGGTGGTTCCGCTCTGTGTTCTTGTTGTCGCAATACGGTGATGTGGGGGCATGTGGGTTTTGGCCAGTTCCAGAGCAGAGGTTTGTTTTTAGCTATGGGAAAGGAAAAAAAACACACAAAAACAACAACAACAACTGGTGACCCTAAAGCAGTGGTTCTTAACCTTGTTGGAGGTACCGAACCCCACCAGTTGCATATGCGCATTTACTGGTGCACAAAATGAACCGTGCATCAACATCACTGTGTTCAAAAAACAAAACCAGCGAAACATGATTTTCACACAAAAACAAACTAATGAATACGTACTGCAAATCAGTGTGACTTCTGCTGTTGCCTTTCAGAGACCAGTTCAGAAATGCGCGGCTTCACCTTGGCAAGTGCAACTCTCATGTCATTTTCGCAACAAAGTCTGTTCTTTTTCTTCGTTTTTATGTCCAGCATCTTCGAAAAGGATTGCTCGCAAAGATATGTTGTAACAAACGGCATGCGCTTCCTTTAGGGCCTAAAGGAAGCGCGTGTCGAGCAGGGAGAGAGAGATCGTACAAACCCGACTACGGAGAGGAGCCCGAGTTTGTAGTCGAACCAAGGCTCGTCTTGCTGTGTGGCGCAGTGACAGCAACAACGATGCGATTAAGATGATCGCGAGTCGGCGTTGTTTTTCAAACGAGTAGCAGCGTCATTTCCGTGGGTTGGTGAGTCGCACACACACACGCGCACACTCACAAATGTGTGACGTTCCCTCCATGCCCGTTGGACATCGAGGTGACCATCTCCTTGACTTACCGCCAGGGTATTGCAGTACAGCAAGTGGGTTCACGGACATCTGCAGAGACGGAGCGTTAACCCACACTCGCCTCGGATGCGTGGGTATTCTCTACGGACTCCGCTTTCCTCCCAACTTTTATGAACTGTACAACTAAATGTTGTTTTGTTTATCATCCCAGGTAAGGCCCACTGACAAACGTAGCTTTGTTTCAGCAGTTACCCGGCTATCACAAATGACAGCTCAACGCACTGGCGTATCATCATCATCACCATATGGAAATGTATAGAAGCCAAATACTCTAAACGCGTGACGTTGATTCTGAGTGTGGAGGGAGAAAAATCCAGGCGACCACGGGAAAATACAGCAGCAGGCGTTAGGGTCGGTATTGAACCCACGACCTCCTGTATACTAGGCGAGGTAGTTAACATCTCCTAACCACCGTGATGATCATGAGAGAGAGAGACACGCAAACTCCAAAAATACATCAGCAGGCGTCAAGGTCGGGATTGAACCCACGATCTCCTGTTTACCAGGTGAGGTAGTTAACATCTCCTAGCCACAGTGATGATGATGAGAGAGAGAGACACTCAAACTCCAAATATACAGCAGCAGGCGTCAGGGTCGAGATCGAACCCACGATCTCCTGTATACCAGGTGAGGTAGTTAACATTTCCTAAGCCACCGTGATGATCATGAGAGAGAGAGACACCGCCAACTCCAACAATACAGCAGCAGGCGTCAGGGTCGAAATAGGACCCACGACCTCCTGTATACCAGGCGAGGTAGTTAACTTATCATGTATGAATGGAGTTGGCCAAACGTCCCAGTGTAGGATCACAAAACGTGGGAAATTGTTGGCGTCGGTTCTTGGCTTCCCTCCCGCTCGTCTGCGGGTTTTCTCGCTCCACTGAAATAATTCGCTCACTCTCTCGGGAGCGCGCACCGCACGCGTTACAAAATCGTGATAGATTTATTAAACCGACTACATCAGGTAAGCGGACAAAGGGTCGGATGTGGATGCTGAGGATTTTACCATTTTCGGGCTCAGTGTCTGCGACGCTGCTATGATGACCCCTCCTGTGAAAGAGCCGGAGAGAGAATCACGCTCAACACAAGAACCCAAGGACATGAACTCAGGACCTCAACGTTCTTTGACATTGCCATTATGATTGCACCTCCTCCCGCCGCTCCGCGTCTGCCTTGTCAAGTCCCCTCTGAGATTCTCCGCTCCTCCTCCTCCCCCACTCACCACTCCTTTAACCCTGAATCTCCGTGTTTCCATTCGCGCGGTGTATGCCTGGCCCGTGTGTGCCAAGTATGACGAAGGGTTGCGTGCGTGTGTGTGCTAGTGTGTGTGTGACCTCCTGCCAGCGGGCGTTCGACACTTCACGTGGCCTCAAGGTGCACATGGCCTGGCACAAGCGTCGTGGTGACGTCACCGCCACTTAGTGGCGAATGTCGGTTGTTGTTGTGTGTGTGTGCGTGCGTACGTGAGGGGAGCGGTGGTGTAGCGGTTAGCGCTGCGCTACGAACTTGGCGACCCGGGTTCGATTCCCCGCACACGGCCAACACCGGTGACGATTATCTGAACCGGTCCTGGGCCTCTCCTAGGTGGACTCAGCCTCAAATGAGTACCTGGTGCGGTGTGTAAACATCTCCAATAGGGAGACAAAGGCGGCCGGGCGTGGTGTTGGCCACCCACCCCCTCGTGTGCCGTGCCGGCCCTTATAGGTGCTCGCTAACAGCACTTTCCCCTACAATTTATGAAGGTTATACGGGTTATCTTGGTCTTTGTGTGTGGGACAATAATGTCGTGGTTATCACGCTGCGAACCCGGCGACCCGAGTTCGATTCTCGTTCACGGCCAACACCAGTGACGATGTTCTGAACCGGTCCTGGGCCTCCCCTAGGTGGACTCAGCCTCAAATGAGTACCTGGTGCGGTGTGCAAACATCGCCACTGGGAGACGGCCGGGCGTGATGTTGGCCACCCACCCCCTCGTGTGCCCGTGCCGGCCTTCATAGGTTCTCGCTAACAGCACTTGCCCCTCCAGTCTGTTAGAAGCTATGCGGGGGGGGGGGGATACCTTTGTATGTGTGGCTGCCATCGTGCATGATCATTCCCTGGCTCTCTCGTCGAGGAATGTCTCGGATAGGCGGCCTCTCTCTCCCATCGGCGCGCCCTCTCAACGATGCCACGAAATCAGAAAGGGGGCTCGCGCGTGGCTCTGCGTTTCTCTCCGAGATCGGCTCGGTTCCTCTATTTCCATTTTACTGACTCGGATCATCACAACAATGACGACGAAGACGATGGTGATGATGGTGGTGGTGGTGATGGTGGTGGTGTTTCAATAAATCACGTTTTTGTTTCACTACGGGGAGCTTGAGCACAAGCTCTACAGCGATCCAACAGCCAGCGACAAACAGCACCGTCCAAGTTATAGCTCCGCGAGAGAGCCAGGGAATGATCTTGCACGATGGCATCCACACATACAAAGGTATCCCAACCCCCATATAGCTTCTAACAGACTGTAGGGGCAAGTGCTGTTCGCGTCCAAGTTGCTAACTTGATGAGACTTTCGGGCAGGCGACTCTTGAGTACGGCCTATAACAAGCTACTGTTATCTGTTAGATGTAATTGTTTTTTTTATTTTACTTATCTACATCACCTCATATCGCACACCTCCGATTAACACGGTGAGCTGCGTACGGTGTGAAAGAAGTTCAACACACAGTACACACACGTTTTACGTCATCGTTTCCAGTGACGTGCTGACCTTTTGTCTATTTCGCACTCCTATCGGGGTTTTGTTTTGTTTTGTGTTGTTCTCAACCTGTTCACACCGATGCCTCTGCTGGAAATCTGTAATAAAGAGCTTCACGGCTTCTCGGATTTTCCTTCCTGCAGTCTAAATCAAGATTCAGATTTTTTGGTTTTTGTTTTTGCCCAACAGGTGAATAGCCACTGGCCACCAATAAATGCTCATTTTCGATGGGGATTTAGATACGCGCCTCGTCTGTGGTCTGATAACCCCACCTCCTCCTCCTCCACCCCTTAACTTCATGTATTTTGCGGGGGTTTCTTGAGGCGATGTCACAGCTGCTGTTCCATCATTCGCAAAGAAGTATTCCAGCCAGGGTTGACTTGGCCGATTTGGTTATTCGATTAATCATTTCGACTCAAGACGTCCAACCCAATTCCCGCACGAAGGAATTCTTCAACCGTTTGTTGATGGCGCTCAAATCATTACTCGGTTCGTCAGCAGTCAGTCATTCCGTCAGTCAGTATTTCAATAGTCAACGCAGACGAATGAGTCAGACGTTGCGGGTAACGTCTGGAGGAAGGTATTTTCTCCACCTCCCTCCCCACTCCCTAAGACTGGAGTGACGATATTAAAGGCTTAAACATAATTTGGGACTGGATTAACCATCTCAGATTACCCGTCGACATGTCCATTAGAATCACGGGCGATGGAAATGAGCCTGGTTCGAAGGGTAAAGCGGACGGAGGAGGGGTCGCAACGTGGAGACCCCAAACAGAAGCAGAACTAATCACTCATACTGGAGGAATCCGATGAGCAATAAAGCTCTTTTTGTCACGCAAAGTTCACGTGGGTTAAAGTGAGCTTCGCAAATGGATTCCCAACACAGTCGTCGATATACAGAGTGCTTAAAAAAAAGTGTTTACACTTATATGGAACTATCGTTTTTGATGGAAAAAGAACGGATAACACTGTAACATCATACCAAATCTAGAATTGGAGCTTTCGTGGCTGCAGGAATTACTATACTCATTGGTTCTTTCGGTAAAGTGACGTATGTAGAAATACAATTTAAATAAATCACAAATAAAAGAACATTTTAATTTTATTTAAATTTCATTTCAAAAGAAAATTTAAATTTCATTTTTATTTATTTGTGATTTATTAAAATTCTATTTTATTTCTACATACGTAACTTCACCCAAAGAACCAATGAGTATAATAACAAATGTTATGTTAATAGCTTAAAAAAGTCAGAGTCTCCACTTATTCGCCATCATCGTCAACACGCGCCTGGAATCTTCTCCAGGTGGGCTGTGGAACCAGAGGCAGCACATTTTGATTTAAAACTTTCGTGACTGCAGGGATTCATATTCTTGGTTCTTTCGGTAAAGTCACGTAGAAGGGAAATAATAATAAAATAATAAAAATTTATAACAATACAATTATCACGACGTTTCGATTGCAACACAAGCAATCATCATCAGGTGTGAAAACCACAGCATGAAAATTTGAAAAAAGTATTTTTTCAAATTTAAAATTACATTTTTTTTCAAATTTACTACGTGACTTTAAATTTTAATATAATGTATATAATGTATTTGCAAGGATTTTTTTTGGAAAACTCATCAGAATTTGTTATCATCATCATCATCAGCCATGATCAATCCACTGCTGGATAAAGGCCTCCTCGCCCAATCCGCCACCACTGCTCACGATGCACAAACGACAACCCACGGGGAGCAGGCAGCCTGCCCATTGCTCTTCATCATCATCACCACGAGCATCGGGCACGCATCCACCTCCTCCTAGACGGTGCCTCGTCCTGCTGCCCAGAGGGGCCTCATTCGCAGTGCGAACCGTGACACGTGCCGCTCTATAGAGAACGGGTGGTGATCTCTGCTGTGAGGTTGACGAGAGAGAGACCTGGGGGGTCTGAGCAGGCCTCGTGTGGACAGAGCCGCCCCGGGCCCCGCACTTTGGGGGGGGAGGGGGGTGGGGGAGGGGAATGTTTCGACGTCACGGTGTCAGCAGATGTAATGCGCCTGGTTTGACGGCGGTGTGAGTTGCCCCGGGCCCCGTACCCACCCTCCCCGTGGACAGCCCAAGTTAATTATAATAATTATTGTAATAATTATAATAATAATCATCATCATCATTACTACTTTAGCCCGTGTTTTCTGCATTGCAAGGCCCGCTGGTCACTGGCGGTCCCTGGTGGCCTTTAGGCCGTTTCCCCCAGGGCCCCCCCCCCCCCGCCCTATGGACGCCCCCCCCCTCCCCCTGCGTGTCGCTGTGCAGCTCGCGAAGTTAAAAATGGGGGCCCCGTCTGGTCCACGGTGAGCTGCTGCTGGTGGTGGGGGGGGGGGTCGAAAGTTCTCCAAAAGTTATTTTTTTTTGGGGGGGGGGCTAAATTTACAGATGGATTGCCGAATATTCGTGGTGGGTGGGTGGGGGGCAGCTGGGTGAGCCGGGGGTTCAGTGGGTGTTGTGTGTGGGGGGGGTTCAGGGGGAGTTGTGTGTGGGGGGGGGTTCAGTGGGTGTTGTGTGTGGGGGGGTCAGTGGGAGTTGTGTGTGGGGGGGTCAGTGGGTGTTGTGTGTGTGGGGGGGGGTTCAGTTGGTTTTGTGTGTGGGGGGGTTCAGGGGGAGTTGTGTGTGTGGAGGGGGGGTTCAGTGGGTGTTGTGTGTGGGGGGGGGGTTCAGTGGGAGTTGTGTGTGGGGGGAGGCTGTTGTGGAGTGGGATTGTGAGTGGCAGGAGCAGGTTGATGCCTCTCCTGTCACGTCAGCCCGTAGCCGTAGCGTGCACTGCGCTGAATCAAAACGACCCTTTCCCCCACGTAGCCCCTCATAAGCCGTCGGGGAACCGTGCTGTTTGCGAGCACCTATTGAGGCCGGCGCGGCACGGGCGAACGACGCGATCGACGATTCTGGGGCCGTTGTGTAAATTGTGCGGCGTGTGTGTCTGCATCGGCGGTGTGTGGGGATTGTGTGTGTGTTGTGTAGGTATAGGGTGTGTGTGTGTGTTGTGTAGGTACAGGGTGTGTGTGTGTGTTGTGTAGGTACAGGGTGTGTGTGTGTAGGGTGTGTGGGATGTGTTGTGTAGGTGTAGGGTGTGTGTGTGTGTAGGGTTGAGTGTGTGTGATGTGTTGTGTAGGTGTAGGGTGTGTGTGTGTAGGGTTGAGTGTGTGTGATGTGTTGTGTAGGTGTAGGGTGTGTGTGTGTAGGGTTGAGTGTGTGTGATGCGGTGTGTGTGTGTGTAGGGTGTGTATGTGTAGGTGTAGGATGTGTGTGTGTAGGGTTGTTGTTGGGTAGCGGTAGTGTAGCGGTTAGCGCGTTGCGCTAGAAATCAGGTGAGCCGAGTTCGATTCCCGCTCATGACCAACACCGGTGACGATTATCTGATCCGGTCACTGGGCCTCCCCTAGGTCGACTCAGCCTCAAGTGTGTACCTGGTGTGTAAACATCGCCACTGGGGAGACAAAGGCGGTCGGGCGTGGTTCTGGCCACCCACCCCCTCGTGCACCGTGCCGGCCTTTATAAGTGCTCGCTAACAGCACTTGCCCCAACAGTCTGTTGAGCCTACACGGGGGATCTTTATCTTTGGTCGGGGTTGTTGTTGTGGGGAACGACGGTGCAGTGGTGAGCGCGCTGCGTTACGAACCCGGCGAACCGAGTTCGATTCTCGCTCACGGCCGAAATCAGCGACGATCATTTGAACCGGTCACTGGGCCCTCCCCTAGGTCGACTCAGCTTTAAAAAAAAATAATAACAGAGTACCTGGGAGCGGTGTGTCTGCAAATCGGCTTTTGGGGAGTCAAACCCTCGTGGTCTGTGTTGGCCTTCGCTACCGCCCCCCCCCGCCCCCCCCAACAGCCTATTGAAGCCTATACGGGTGAGGTGATGGAAGTATTTGTCTCTTCTTGGTTCTTTCGGTAAAGTCACGTAGAAGGGAAGTAATACAATGATAAAAATAAAACACAATAAAATAATATAATAATATAATAAAATAATATATTATTTTTATCATTTTATTACTCCCCTTCTACGTGACTTTACCGAAAGAACCAAGAAGATGAATCCCTGCAGTCACGAAAGCTTTAAATCGAAATTTAGTATTTGTTTAATTGACCACCGGCTCGAGCTTGTATAACGACGCCGACGTTGTTGTTGACGAGTAGGATGGAGTTTGCGCAGCGCGCAGCGACGTGCACGAGGCGACGCGGTTCGCAATGTTATGAGAAGAATCAAACCGAGAAAGCAAAACAAGACGATGGGCAAAATATTTTCGTTTCCTAGATCGTGATGGATGGCAGAGAGAGAGAGAAGCTGGGGGGGGGGAACACACAATGTGTTCCACAGATGTGCATGATGAAATCTCGTGATCGAGTCACGGGAAGCGCGCTACTCCCACACAGCGATCTGGCCTCGAATATGAATCATCATCAGCAGCATCAGCAGCATCAGCATTATCATCAGCAGCATTATGATTATCAGCATCATCAGCAGCAGCATAATCATCAGTGGCAGCATCATCAACATCATCAGCAGCGTCATTAATCATTCCGCCCCTACTGGACATATGTGAAAAAAGAGCATTATAGCCCATCGGATTACTCCAGAATAAATATTCGGATTCTGATCATCAACAGCATCACCATCATCACCATCATCATCAGCAGCAGCATTGCCAATGGACCATGGTTTATCCACTGCTGGATGAAGGCCTCCCCGCTCCGCCGTGGTCGTCACATCTCACGATCCTGCGATGCCACAAGCGACATCCCTCTTCAGATGTTATCCAACGAAGCTGTTACGTGTCCCCTCTCCATCCTCCCACACCGCCCCACCACCCCCGCGACGGACGCTTCCCTCCTTTGACTGCCATTCCGTCACAAGTCTCGCGCACTTTCCCCAACAGCCCTTTGAGGCTATACGGGCGATCTTTGCCTTTGTTGGTGGCTCAGCACCCGCGTGTCCTTGTGAGGATGGCATCTCGGCCACGTGTTCATATTCGCCAGCCGCTGTAAATCATTGCTGTGCTTCGTCGTTGTCGTCGTTGTTGTTGTTGTCGTTGTGTGTGTTTTGCTATTTGGGGAGCGGTAGTGTAGCGGGTAGCGCGCTGCGCTACGAACCCGAGTCCCGCTCACGGCCAACACCCATTGGCGATTATTTGAACCGGTCCTGGGCCTCGAACTAGGTCGACTCAGCCTCAAATTAGTACCCGCAGCTGTGTGTCAACATCGCCACTGGGAAGACAAAGGCGGCCGGGTGCGGAGCTGGCCACCCTACCCTCTCGTGTGCCTTATCGGTCTTCATTCGGTGCTCGCTAACAGCCCCTTGCCCCAACGGTCTGTGAAGGCTACACGGGGGGGGGGGGGATCTTTGTCTTTGTCTGAAGACACCGAACGCGCTATCTCGAAGTGTGTTGGAGCGGTCACGGTGATAATGTGCACAGGCTGTACTTTGTGAAACTGCACTCTACCTCCTCCACCTCCTCATGCAGCCCCGATGCTCAACTCGTATCAAAAGATAAAACACGTCAAAGTCATTTCATAATACTGTTATACATATTAATCATAACAACACAGCGTTGTATCCGTGGAGAATGTGGGGTAGAGTCCAGGATGTAATCATGTGATGATGGGCAAAGAGAAAGGGAAGAGAGAGGGTGATATAATGGGGGGAAGAGAGAGAAAATGGGGAATCAAGGAAGAAGATCGGAAAGGAGCGCAGATACTGGAGCAGATGGCGCAGGAGAGCTGAGGGGCAGTGGTGTAGTGACTACATTATCAGTGGCGTAGTGACTACATTATCAGTGGTGTAGTGACTACATTATCAGTGGTGTAGTGACTACATTATCAGTGGTGTAGTAACTACATTATCAGTGGTGTAGTGACTACATTATCAGTGGTGTAGTAACTACATTATCAGTGGTGTAGTGACTACATTATCAGTGGTGTAGTAACTACATTATCAGTGGTGTAGTAACTACATTATCAGTGGTGTAGTGACTACATTATCAGTGGTGTAGTGACTACATTATCAGTGGTGTAGTAAATACATTATCAGTGGTGTAGTAACTACATTATCAGTGGTGTAGTGACTACATTATCAGTGGTGTAGTAACTACATTATCAGTGGTGTAGTCGCTACATTATCAGTGGCGTAGTAACTACATTATCAGTGGTGTAGTAACTACATTATCAGTGGTGTAGTAACTACATTATCAGTGGTGTAGTAACTACATTATCAGTGGTGTAGTAACTACATTATCAGTGGTGTAGTAACTACATTATCAGTGGTGTAGTAACTACATTATCAGTGGTGTAGTGACTACATTATCAGTGGCGTAGTAACTACATTTTCTTAAATGTTACCCATGGCTCTAACCGCAGTCCTGAAACAAGACTCTCACACTAACCATGACCCCTGACTCTAACCCCTGCCCATTAATTTGACCGTGACCTTGACTCTGAGAGTGACCCTGACTCCCACCCCACCGTGAAGCTGACTCTAACCCCTTGACTCTGACCGTAACTCTGAAAATCTGACAGTGCCTATCACTTTAACATTTGACCGTTACTCTAACCCTGACCTGACCCTAACGCCCTCCCCATTTACAAACATGCATTTGGCGTATTTGGCTGCCATAGGTTTCCATGTGATAAGCCACTTCGTTGAGCTATCATTTGTGATAGCACGGTCGCTTCTGAAAAACGAGCTACATAGCTCAGTGGGCCTTACCTGGTAAAAATATAAACATTTTTGTTTTCATTTAACCCCAAATGAACATCATCACCCACGCCGACTGCCAAACCTAACCCGGACTCAAACTCACGCACCACATCCCACCCACCGTTACAAGTTCGCTAAACACGCGGGCATTGTGCGGTGAACTCCGATAGTCTGTGAGCTAGACAAATGTCAGCGAAATTCCATTCCGCTTCTCCGCCTACAAATATAAAACAAAAAAATACACAGCTACTGTGTATATCTATCGGAATTTTTTTGCCAGTTTCAAAATAATGAAAAAACAACCGCCTTTACCCGATCTGGCAATGATACAGACGGTGTTAAGATGTTCAAACACCAAGTGTACATCTGTAGTGATATATATTGAGTCACTGTGGTGTCTAGCGCCAGCTACTGGAAGAAGAGTGGCACTGTGCATGTTTGGCGTCTCTCTCTGGCACCAGATTGTGCATGGCGTAGAAGCGGGTCCTAAGGGGCATGCTTCTGTAATAAAGGACTTCGTCACGCACTGCTTGGTCTCCGTTGCTCTTTATTCAGCTTCTTCCTCGCACCCCGCTGGTCCCGACAGCGGACCTGCGTATCCTCACGCTCGCCCCGCACGTGCTCCCTCATCAGTCCTTCCGCTCCTCCACTCCGCACACCGCTGGCCGACGGTGTGCCGAAGCCCCTTCAGCCACGTGGCTGATGGCGCGGATTCCCTCCGGCCACCCAACGTGGTCCAACTTCGTGACTCTCCCAACTGACCCGGAGCCCTTCCGGGCTCCCACCTATATCCCCTTCACCACGTGATCCTGTCTCCTCCTCTCACCACGCTCTTCCGAACCTTCCAGATCCGGCCTTCCCATACGCCCCCATACTGGGCTCCGCCCCCCTATACACCGGGCCGTATGATTGGCCTAGAGCTCAGTAGCGAACCCCGTTTACGCTCGCATTACACTTCTGGTGACGGCCAGAGAGAGGGCACTTCAGGACATGACAGTCTGGGTGAAACCGAGAGGGCACGTGACCAGGAGAGGGTAGCGAGAGGGGCCAAGGGGTGGCGAGAGGGACACGTGACAGAAGGCCCAGAACCCTCTGGTAGGATCTAGAAGGGGGCGTGGCCGAAGGCAGAGGCATAGAATGGAAGTCCCGAGCACCAATCGGGGCTGTCTTGTGGAATCAACCCGCCATGCTACATCTCCTCGATCTTTGGTCTTTGGTCGTCACGCTCGGCATCGCGGGTCAGGCGATACGTTACTGACCTGACCCGGTTATGTAGTTGCCCGTCGTGGTTTACTCGCTAGTGGAAGTTAGCTACCACCTATGTCGTTATCCCGTAAGTTTATGTAGCTACCCTGTTGGGGTGTTGTAATAAACGTGTTTCCTCCAAGTTCCAGTGTGTGTCTCCGTGGATGCCACTACACACCCATACGAGTTTTTTTTTGGGTTCGATCGCATAAATATACAAATGTGTCGTTAAACCCGCCACCACCCGACACAGCCAACTAGTAAGGGTTGTCACGTAAACAGAACGTGCCAATTCGTCACTAGTACAGCACTAACCGGTGTGTTGGAGAGCCAAGCCACAACATTTACAATCTGAGTACGACGTTTCGCCAGTAATTACGTGACAAACCTTACTAGTTGCCTGTGTTGAGTTTAACAACTCATTTATATATTTACGCGATCTAACCCAAAAAGCCTCTATTATGGATGATATTGGTCGCGAAAAGCCAACGTGTTAAACTGACCAAATATACACAAGTCTGCATTGACCACTCATCATGCTCGCGGTTAAATCGTGCGAAGAAAGATACCGGCAAAAAACAGAATGTCCCACAGATATAACCGCTCATCCCAAGCTATCAATGCAATGATATTTCTGCATCGCCTCTTGGCGTCGTTCTCCGGTTGTACATCGTTGAGACAAGGCCATGAGGGAGGCTGCCTTTGGTGTCAGCCAAGCAGTTTGAAGGAAAACGCGTGCAGTATTATTATTATCGAAGCACGTCTCTTCGCATGATTTACCACGGCACTGTGCGAGGTTAATGCAGACTAAATGGCTTGTCTATTTGGTGTGTGGACATTTTAACAGCACCCGTATTTTGATTTAAAGCTTTCGTGACTGCAGGGATTCATATTCTTGGTTCTTTCGGTAAAGTCACGTAGAAGGGAAACAATGAAATAATAAAAATATAAAACAATACAATTCTCACGACGTTTCGATTGCAACACAAGCAATCATCATCAGGTGTGAAATCCACAGCAAGAAAATTAGAAAAAAGTTTTTTTTCTAATTTAAAATAAAAAAATCTGAAAGTTTTTATTTATTTAATTTTCTACGTGACTTTAGATTTTCTGGCTGTGGGTTTCACACCTGATGATGATTAATTGTGTTGCAATCGAAACGTCGTGAGAATTTTATTGTTTTATATTTTTGTTATTTAATTTTTTTTCCTTCTACGTGACTTTACCGAAAGAACCAAATAATATAAGCACCCGTATTATTTCCTGTTGAGGGTGAAAGCCAATTCTGACTTAAAACTTTCGTGACTGCAGGAATTCATATTCTTTTGGTAAAGTCACGGAGAGATAGGAAAAAAAATAGTCACTTAATTTTTTATTTTTTTATATCGACGTGACTTTACCGAAAGAATCAAAGAATATATAAGCCAATTCCTTTTTTTCATTAACAAAATATACATGGTGGCCCAAATAGTTAGGCAACATAGAATAATTGTATTTGTCTTAACACTGATATACATTTTTTTTTAATTGTTTATTCTTGAAGGTCAATATGTTATCTAACATTAATCGTTCATACTATCTCTTCTTATTCCTTAACAGATGAATTTGACAAAAAAACTCGACCAAGAACCCAGAATGAATCGAGACGTAACACAATTGATAAATGTGCAAAGATGAGACGCCTGTAATCTTAAAAAAAAAGTCCTAAATTAATGTCAAAAGATAATTCGTGCACCGTGCATTCATCAAATTAAATAACCCTACGTGATTTGTTAAAAGAAAAATAATGAGCTTATGTGTCCTGACTTTTAGGCCACCCTGTATACAACAATAATAATTAAAATGCATCATGCGCGTCCCATCCTAGGATCCCAATGTGCAGTGCATGGGAAGCAGGAAACAGAAAGAGAACGAGGGGCCAGCAGACCACACTAAAGAGGGACTGCTCAGTTTTAAGAGATGGGTTTGCAAAGCAGACTTAAATAAATCTCGACCGATCTTCATCATGGGGCCTCCTTTGCCAGTACCAAAATATACTAATAGAGTTTTTCCCATTTTTTCTTCTGGCAACACAACTGACAACTTTTGCAAGGAATCACAATACTTGCAGTCAAATGCGCCTTTTGGCGTCATCTGGTCGAACACCATATGAGACTAGGCTCTAAGAAAAGCTGTCTCTGGTGTGGACCAATCATTTTCAAGGACAATGCATAAATGATCAGAGTATTGTTTTTGTTTGCATTTGACTGCAAGTATTGTGCTCAATGCAAAATTGATTCCTTGCAAAAGATGTCAGTTTTGTTTGCAGAAAAAAGGGGGAAAAACCCTATTAGTATACTTCGACCGACTCTCATTTCATGATTGAAAGTGGCGAGGCGTTCCGTAGCTTGGGTGCCACGCGAATTCATCAGCCTCCCGGCACCCGAACCCGGGTTTCGAACCTCTGGGTCCCATCAGCAGTCACGCTTCTTTTCAACAAACACTGGCGCAGTAACAGATGTTATTGATAAGTGCTCTCCCTATAAACGATGGAAGCGAGTTGTACACAAACTTGATTATTATTTTGCTTCGAATCGCAGCGAGATATATATATGTGTTGTATTATGTGCCCGGCGGTTTATTTATTTAGTTGAGTTCCACACAGATGATTGAGGGTTTAGCGTAAACGGTAACAAATGGGGCGAGTCAGCGATTTGGACGAGACCGCGAGTGAGTGAGTCACGCGTGCGTGCGCGCGTGGGAGTGAGCATAGGAGTGTGCGCGCGCGCGTGCGTGTGCGTGGGGGTGTGCGCGCGCGTGTGCGTGGGAGTGCACGCGCGCGTGTGTGCGTGCGTGGGAGTGTGCGCGCGCGTGTGTGCGTGGGAGTGTGCGCGTGTGTGTGCGTGCGTGGGAGTGTGCGCGTGTGTGGGTGTGTGGGCGTGGGATTAGCGGTTAGTCAGTGGTTAACGCGGCTGCGCTGCGAACCCGGCGTTTCGAGTTCGATTCCCGCTCACAGCCACCAACCCCCGTGACGGGTTTCTGCTGCTGCTGCTGCTGCTGATGTCTCTGCGTCTGTTTTTTTCACAGAGTCCTTGAAGTTTCATTCGCTGTCTTGCTTTTGTTTCCTCTTGCTGCAGAGACTTTCCCATCCGACTCAAAATCCCACGTGAATCCACAACCAGACGCAGACGCACACACGCGCGGAAACACTCAACAAATACATGCGCGCAGACACAAAGACAAAGGTCGCCCGTATAGCCTTTAACAGACTTGTGGAGCAAGTGCTGTCACCGAACAGTTAAGAAGGCCGCCAAGGCACAAGAGGGGGGGGGGGTGGGTGGCCAATACCACGCCCGGCCGCTTTTGTCTCCCCAGTTTACTGCTGTTTACACACCGCACCAAGTACTCGATTAAGGCTGAGCTGATCTAGGGGAGGACAGACAACAATAACAACAACAATAACAACAAGAACAACAATAACAACAACCGCCGTTCACCACTCAGTGGCGGCGACGTCACGAGTGGTGCCATGCTGGGTGCAAATAAAAGACAAAGATCCCCCGTATAGCCTTCACAGACTGTTGGGACAGGTGCTGTTAGCGAGCACCTATGAAGGCCGGCACGGCACATGGGGTGGGGGGGGGTGGCCAACACCACGCCTGGCCGCCTTTGTCTCCCCAGTGACGATGTTTACACATCGCACCAAGTACTCATTTGAGGCTGAGCCGACCTAGGGGAGGCCCAGGACCGGTTCAGATAATCGTCACCGGTGTTGGCCGTGGGCGGGAATCGAACCCGGGTCGCCGGGTTCGTAGCGCAACGCGCTAACCGCTACACCACCGCTCCCCACTCACACACACAGTGCGCTAACCACTGCACCACCACTCCCCCCACACACACACAGTGCGCTAACCACTACACCACCACCCCCACACACACACACGCGCGTGTTTAACCCACATCACGTCCTCTGACAGCCGTTGCTTCTGTTTCCCCAACACGATGCATCGTTTCTCAACTGGCCGTTAGGAATAAAGGCAACCGATCAATCAAACGGTCATCTCTCCACATATATTCAGACCCATTGAGTCATAATAATAGTGAGTCATTTAGCAATCATCATCATCATTATTATCAGAGCCGTCCCTAGGGTTACGGCGAATTGGGCCAACCGCCCGCGGCCCCGCACTTTGCAGGAGAGGGGGGGCGGTGCTCGCTTCGATGTCCCGGTGTCAGATGTAACACGCCTGGTTCGAGGGCTTCGGGGGGAGCCGCGCGGTGTAGGTTGCCCCGGGCCCCGTATCCCCCCCCCGCCCACCCCCTCCAGATGGACAGCTAGGCCTCGGCAAGGTAAGGTAAAAGTGTAAAAACAACGAGCCTACCTTTACCCTACCTTTTACCTTACCACAATACGATCACTCTACACTTACCTTTTACCCTTTAGCAGGTAAGGTAAAAGGTAAAAAGCAACGAGCCTACCTTTTACCCTACCATTTACCCTTACCCCTTGGCATGTCGACACCTTTACCCTTTACCTTTACCCTTTTACCCGGTAAAAAGGGTACAATTACCTTACCTTGCCGAGGCCTATGGACAGCCCTCGGCAATTACCGTGCAGCGGTCTTCATGGCAAGGCCCGCAGGCAGAGCCGGCCCAGCCACTAAGCGACCCTTGCAATTGCAAAGGGCCCCGTGGCCAGCAGAGGGCCCCCTAGAGTCACTGTTAGCTAGTGGGTGAAAAAAATCATACATCAAAGGGGCCTCCAACCAAATTTTGCTTAGGGCCCCCAAAGGTCTAGGGCCTGTTCTGCCCGCAGGCCACTGACAGCCCCTGGTGGCCTTTAGTGCGCCCCCCATGATATAGTCCCGCACGGCACACGAGGGGTGGGTGGGTTGCACCACGCATGCTCGGTCGCCTTTGTCTCCCTAGTGGCGATGTTTGCACACCGCGCCAGGGTACTCATTTGAGGCTGAGTCGACCTAGGGGGAAGGCCCAGGAACGGTTTCGGATCATCACACGGTGTTGGCCGTGAGCGGGAATCGAACTCGGGTGGGCAGGCTCGTAGCGCAGCGCGCTGGCAGCTACGCTACTGCCCCCCCCCCTTCTTCCCCCGCCCCCCCCCACCTTGCCCCCCACTCTCAGGGTCGCCATCACCACGTTCACAAACCCCCTCCGTTAAATGCAAACAACAACAACGACAACAACGACGACTACGACGATGACGCTCCCACCGGCCTGAGAGATGAGCGGACAATATACCATTCACATCCACATACAGAAATGTCTCTCTGCATAATAAATAAAGTAAATAAAACTAAACCTCACTCGTCAATAACACCGCATATATGATATACGTGAGAAAGGGTCATTGCCCAAAACGTCGCCTCGTATTTGTTTCCTTTAAGACTGCACACACACAGAGTGTCGTTATTGACGACTGTGTCGAGGTTGTGTTGTTAATTGTGATTGTTCATTGTGATTTGTAATTGCTAATTGTGATTGTTCATTGTGATGGTGCACCACCGCAAACAGCTGTCAATGTTCTTAAAATTACATTTAAAAAAGTTAAATATATACCGCGTATAGATTTGGGTCATGTTTTGAAGTCGTTGCTTCCGCGTATTTTTATGATTATTCTTTATTATTATTGTTGCACAGACCCTGACGGCATCCGCGTATTTCTGTTATTTCTTATTATTGCACAGACCCTGACGGCATCCGCGTATTTCTATTATTTCTTATTATTGCACAGACCCTGACGGCATCCGCGTATTTCTATTATTTCTTCTTGTTATTATTGCACAGACCCTGATGGCATCCGCGTATTTCTACGCAGTTGCAGTTGGCCATTGCGAGCGAATGGACATCTGATCGCTTGGCAATTAGAGGCGAGCATTTAATTTGGGGTTCTCCCGGCGGTGTCGCGCGATTTACAGAAACACAATGAACTCTGCAGGAGGAGGGAGGAGGTGACGTGGTTTCTCTGGAGGCGAAACCCGTTTAGAGACACATTCAGGTAGAAATGTTTTTTTTCACAATTACGCTTAAGTGCTGCCTGTCAGTGGCGTTTAACTCCAGAGTTGATATTTGGATTGAAAAAGTAAATGGATGTTGGGTGAGTTTCATTTTTCCCCGCGTGTGTTGAACCTCGAGATTTAATTTGCCTTTGTTTATCACCATTCTGAGTCACGAACAGACAACAATGCTGTTGGTGGGTGGGTGGGTTGAATGGGTGAGTGGGTGGGTGGGTGAGTGAGTGAGTGGGTGAGTGGGTGGGTGGGTGAGTGAGTGAGTGGGTGAGTGAGTGGGTGAGTGGGTGAGTGAGTGAGTGAGTGGGTGAGTGGGTGGGTGAGGAGTGAGCGGTTGGGTGAGCGGTTGGGTGAGTGATTGGGTAAGTGGGTGAGTGAGTGGGTGTGTGAGTGATTGGATGAGTTGGTGAGTGAGTGGGTTAGCGTGTGAGTGGGTAGGTGGGTGAGTGAGTGAGTGAGTGGCTGGGTGAGTGAGTGGCTGGGTGAGGGAATGATTGTGTGAGTGATTGGGTGAGTGAGTGGATGAGTGAGTGATTGGGTGAGTGGGTGAGTGAGTGAGTGGGTGAGGAGTGAGCGGTTGGGTGAGTGATTGGGTGAGTGAGTGGGTGGGTGAGTGAGTGAGTTGCTGGGTGAGTGAGTGATTGGGTGAGTGGGTGAGTGAGTGGGTGAGTGAGTGGGTGGATGGTCGTGTTGTTGCAGTGTGGTGGTGGTAGTTGAACGCAGTGTGTATGAGAGGAAACAGTGAAGTGTCTGGATAGGGTGGTGTGTGTGTGCATTCGAGTTGATGGTTGGTGAAATGACCCTTCTTCTGAGCTGCCATGGATATCGGCTTCCACGGATTTTTTTTCTCTTTCAATTATTTAGTCACATACCTCGATTTCACCCATCTGGCTCGCATGCTCCTCTGTAAAGTGGTCAATAGTGTTCGTGCGTGTGAGTGCAGCTGTGGGGAGCGGTGGCGCAGCGGTTAGCGCGCCGTGCTGTGAACCCCGGAGATCCGAGTTCGATTCCCGCTCACGGCCAACATCAGTGGCGATCATTTGAACCGGTTCTGGGCCTCTCCACTAGGTCGACTCAGCCTGAGTAGCTGGTGTGGTGTGTAAACATCGCCACTGGAGAGACAAAGGCGGCCGGGCGTGGTGCTGGCCACCCACCTCCCTCGTGTGCCGTGCCGGCCTTCATAGGTGCTCGCTAATAGCACTTGCCCCTACAGTCTAAGGCGAAACGGGGATCTTTGTCTTTGGTGAATGTGTGCGTGTGCGTGTGAGTGTGTGTGAAAGTAAATGTGTGAGTGTGCGTGTCAGTGTGTGTGTGTATGTGCGAGTAAATCTGTCAGCGCGACAAAGTACAACAGTGTGTGAGTGAATGAGCCAACACCAATGACGATTACCTTAACCGGTCCCGGGCCTCCCCTAGGTCGACTGAGCCTCAAATGAGTACTTGGTGGGGTGGGGGGGTGTCAGCATTAGCACACCCCTCGTGTGCCATGCGGGCCTTCATAGATGCTGCTCGCTAACAGCACTTGCCCCAACATTCTGTTCAAGGCTATAAGGGGGATCTTTGTCTTTGTTATTTCATCTCGGGCTGATTCGGCATAGGGGAAGCCCCAGAAGTCGTTCACATATCGCTCGCTACTGACGTGGGGGAGATCACGGAATCGCACATTTAAAGAGGTGAGTTTTCAAGACTTAATTATCTCCAACGATGTTGATCGTCTCATGAGCAAGGCCAAAGACATTGGCGACAGCCCCGATCGCCCCAGCCACGACGCTTGTGATTATTTTGCCTTCTCAAACTGAACTATTTTTTTACCAAGTAATGGCCCACTGAGTTGTGTGTATATATAAAAAAGCTCTCTTTCAGAAGCTACCTGGCTGTCACAAACGAGCAGCAGCCTCTAAACGCGTGCTTCTAAACGTTGGGGGGGCGGGGGGGCGGAAACCCTGGAGAAAATTCCCACGCGAGAGAGACACCGCAGACTCCAAATATACAGCAGCAGGCGTGAGGCATCGGGATCGAACCCACGACTTCCTGTATACCAGGCGAGGTAGTTAACATCTCCTAGCCACCGTGATGATGATGATGATAGGGAGACACCGCAAACTCCAAATATACAGCAGCAGGCGTCAGGGTCGGGATCGAACCTACGACCTCCTGCATACGGGCGAGGTAGTTAACATCTCGCCACGGGGGCGTTCCCTTGTTTGAGAGCTCAGCTGCACTAAATAATTAAATCGCTCACACTCTCTCCTCCTCTCTCTCTCTCCGCTATTGTCCGTGTCCCACCCATCCCTGGCTGTCAGGAACAGCAGTAAAATGATTACGGATTTCCCGTAACCCCCCCCCCCAACTCTTACCCCGTGGCCCCCCCAGGGTTTAAATTGAAAGCGGACATGGAAAATTTTACTGGGGGTAAAGTTGGGTTGAAGAAAGAGGAGGGAGGGGGGGAGCGTGGAGGGGAGGGGGAAGGTAATCTGCCATGATACGTGACTTGGCAAACACATCACAAAAGTATCATTGTAATTTATATTTAATACATTGTTTGGTGATTATTGCTCATAACGCTCCTGCTGCTGCTGCTCCTGCTGCTGCTGCTGCTCTGACTGCGGTGCGCAAGCACAGTCATCTCCAACAACAGCAACAGAACCTCTACACACTCGTCGATAACAGCACCGCGGCCTTAACATGCAATAATACATGTAGAATGTTGTACGTGACGTTTCGGGCAATAGTCCTTTTTCATCAACGTGGCATCGCCGTGCTGAGATAAAGTCTGAGTTGGAGGGTCGATTGGTAGGGGGAGGGGTTGGTGGGGGGAAGGGTTGGTAGGGGGAGGGGTTGGTGGAGGGAGGGGGTGGGGGAGGGGGTGGTGGTGGGGGGAGGGGGTGGTGGTGGGGGGAGGGGGTGGGGGTTGGTGGGGGGAGGGGGTGGGGGGAGGTGGTGGAGGTGGGGGTGGTGGTGGGGGGTGGTGGGGGGAGGGGGTGGGGGTTGGTGGGGGGAGGGGGTGGGGGGAGGGGGTGGGGGGAGGTGGTGGTGGTGGGGGGAGGTGGTGGAGGTGGGGGGTGGTGGTGGGGGGTGGTGGAGGCGAGAAGGGACACGGCGGGGGGTGCTCGTGATGAGTTAGGGACCACGTCCGCTCTCGCTGTGAGCTCTCCCCTCTCATTGTTTCGCGGCTGTTTCCTTCTTCCTGAGGAAAGCCGCTGCCGCTGCCGCCGCCGCCGCCGCCGCGAGTTGAGTTAGAAGCAAAAGTTCAGTGCCCCCAGGTGGCTCAACGGGACCCGGGTTGACGGGAAATCAAAATTAAAAGAAAGTCAGGTGGCGCATCAGCTGTTCGCTCAAAGTCCACGTGGCTGTCGGAGGGGGCAACAGGAGGGTTAATATTCTTAGGTTTTTTTCGGTAAAGTAACGTAGGTAAAAAATTAAAATTAATAAAAGTCTTCAGGTGGAACAGTCACAGCACGATAGCTGTATCAAGTGAAGCGATGGGTATTACCTTGTTATCTCGGCATCTCTTTAGGAAGGCCAGCGTCTCGAGAAACATGTGACTTCTTGTCTCGTTGTCTGTTAAAAACTCTAACAGGCAACAGGAGGGGTTCAGACGTCACTCGCCGCTGGTGTTGGGCGCTCTTCGCCGCCCAAGCGGGGCGGCTTGTTCGGCTGCGATTGAGAAGTACGAGAGTGGGAGAGGTGGAGAGTGGGAGATGTGGAGAGTGGGAGAGGTGGAGGGGAGTGGGAGATGTGGATGGGAGTGGGAGAGGTGGAGAGTGGGAGATGTGGAGAGTGGGAGATGTGGAGAGTGGGAGAGGTGGAGGGGAGTGGGAGATGTGGATGGGAGTGGGAGAGGTGGAGAGTGGGAGATGTGGCGAGTGGGAGATGTGGATGGGAGTGGGAGAGGTGGAGAGTGGGGGAGGTGGAGAGTGGGAGAGGTGGAGAGTGGGAGATGTGGAGGAGAGTAGGGGAGGTGGGGAGTGGGAGAGGTGGAGAGTGGGAGATGTGGAGGGGAGTGGGAGATGTGGCGAGTGGGAGATGTGGCGAGTGGGAGATGTGGAGAGTGGGAGATGTGGATGGGAGTGGGAGAGGTGGAGATGTGGAGAGTGGGAGATGTGGATGGGAGTGGGAGATGTGGAGAGTGGGAGATGTGGATGGGAGTGGGAGATGTGGCGAGTGGGAGATGTGGATGGGAGTGGGAGAGGTGGAGAGTGGGATATGTGGAGGAGAGTGGGAGAGGTGGAGAGTGGGGGAGGTGGGGAGTGGGAGATGTGGAGGAGAGTAGGGGAGGTGGGGAGTGGGAGAGGTGGAGAGTGGGAGATGTGGCGAGTGGGAGATGTGGATGGGAGTGGGAGATGTGGCGAGTGGGAGATGTGGATGGGAGTGGGAGAGGTGGAGAGTGGGGGAGGTGGGGAGTGGGAGATGTGGAGGAGAGTAGGGGAGGTGGGGAGTGGGAGATGTGGCGAGTGGGAGATGTGGATGGGAGTGGGAGATGTGGAGAGTGGGAGATGTGGATGGGAGTGGGAGAGGTGGAGAGTGGGAGATGTGGAGGAGAGTAGGGGAGGTGGGGAGTGGGAGATGTGGAGAGTGGGAGATGTGGAGAGTGGGAGATGTGGATGGGAGTGGGAGAGGTGGAGAGTGGGAGATGTGGAGGAGAGTAGGGGAGGTGGGGAGTGGGAGATGTGGAGAGTGGGAGATGTGGAGAGTGGGAGAGGTGGGGTGTGGAGTGGGAGATGTGGAGGAGAGTAGGGGAGGTGGGGAGTGGGAGAGGTGGAGAGTGGGAGATGTGGCGAGTGGGAGATGTGGAGGGAAGTGGGAGAGGTGGAGAGTGAGATATGTGGATGGGAGTGGGAGAGGTGGAGAGTGGGAGATGTGGATGGGAGTGGGAGATGTGGCGAGTGGGAGATGTGGATGGGAGTGGGAGATGTGGCGAGTGGGAGATGTGGATGGGAGTGGGAGATGTGGCGAGTGGGAGATGTGGAGGGGAGTGGGAGAGGTGGAGAGTGGGAGATGTGGATGGGAGTGGGAGAGGTGGAGAGTGGGAGATGTGGAGGGGAGTGGGAGAGGTGGAGAGTGGGAGATGTGGAGGGGAATGGGAGAGGTGGAGAGTGGGGGAGGTGGGGAGTGGGAGAGGTGGAGAGTGGGAGATGTGGCGAGTGGGAGATGTGGAGGGGAGATGTGGCGAGTGGGAGATGTGGAGGGAAGTGGGAGAGGTGGAGAGTGAGATATGTGGATGGGAGTGGGAGAGGTGGAGAGTGGGAGATGTGGAGGGGAGTTGGAGAGGTGGAGAGTGGGAGATGTGGAGGAGAGTGGGAGATGTGGAGAGTGGGAGATGTGGAGGGGAGTTGGAGAGGTGGAGAGTGGGAGATGTGGAGGAGAGTGGGAGATGTGGAGAGTGGGAGATGTGGATGGGAGTGGGAGATGTGGCGAGTGGGAGATGTGGATGGGAGTGGGAGAGGTGGAGAGTGGGAGATGTGGAGGAGAGTGGGAGAGGTGGAGAGTGGGGGAGGTGGGGAGTGGGAGATGTGGAGGAGAGTAGGGGAGGTGGGGAGTGGGAGAGGTGGAGAGTGGGAGATGTGGCGAGTGGGAGATGTGGATGGGAGTGGGAGATGTGGCGAGTGGGAGATGTGGATGGGAGTGGGAGAGGTGGAGAGTGGGGGAGGTGGGGAGTGGGAGATGTGGAGGAGAGTAGGGGAGGTGGGGAGTGGGAGAGGTGGAGAGTGGGAGATGTGGCGAGTGGGAGATGTGGATGGGAGTGGGAGATGTGGCGAGTGGGAGATGTGGATGGGAGTGGGAGAGGTGGAGAGTGGGGGAGGTGGGGAGTGGGAGATGTGGAGGAGAGTAGGGGAGGTGGGGAGTGGGAGAGGTGGAGAGTGGGAGATGTGGCGAGTGGGAGATGTGGATGGGAGTGGGAGATGTGGAGAGTGGGAGATGTGGATGGGAGTGGGAGAGGTGGAGAGTGGGGGAGGTGGGGAGTGGGAGATGTGGAGGAGAGTAGGGGAGGTGGGGAGTGGGAGAGGTGGAGAGTGGGAGATGTGGAGAGTGGGAGATGTGGATGGGAGTGGGAGATGTGGAGAGTGGGAGATGTGGAGGAGAGTGGGAGAGGTGGAGAGTGGGAGATGTGGATGGGAGTGGGAGATGTGGCGAGTGGGAGATGTGGATGGGAGTGGGAGATGTGGCGAGTGGGAGATGTGGATGGGAGTGGGAGATGTGGCGAGTGGGAGATGTGGATGGGAGTGGGAGATGTGGCGAGTGGGAGATGTGGATGGGAGTGGGAGATGTGGCGAGTGGGAGATGTGGATGGGAGTGGGAGATGTGGCGAGTGGGAGATGTGGAGGGGAGTGGGAGAGGTGGAGAGTGGGAGATGTGGAGGAGAGTAGGGGAGGTGGGGAGTGGGAGAGGTGGAGAGTGGGAGATGTGGCGAGTGGGAGATGTGGAGGGGAGTGGGAGAGGTGGAGAGTGGGAGGGGTGGGGAGTGGAGTGGGAGATGTGGCGAGTGGGAGATGTGGAGGGGAATGGGAGAGGTGGAAAGTGGGGGAGGTGGGGAGTGGGAGAGGTGGAGAGTGGGGGAGGTGGGGAGTGGGAGGGGTGGAGAGTGGGAAACGTGGAGAGTGGGAGATGTGGAGGGGAGATGTGGCGAGTGGGAGATGTGGAGGGAAGTGGGAGAGGTGGAGAGTGAGAGATGTGGAGCGTGTGAGGGGTGGAGAGGTGGGAGAGGGAGACGGGATACGTGGCAGAAGAAGGTGATGGGTGAGATGGAGCAAAGTTCTCTCTGCCACTCTCCCTCTCTCTCCCCCACCGCGCTAAACCATTCACTTCTTATCCCACTCTCTCTCTCTCTGTCTCTACCACTCTCTCTGTCTCTACC
>NW_027614226.1:0-28632 GCF_965212315.1 Lampetra planeri
GTAACTGGAGCCAAAAAAAAAAAAAGAAAAGAAAAGAAAAGTTTGGAAAGTCCCCAAAATGTTTCCTGCTCACTGATTGGTCGGCTGTCTGCCGCTGTGGTCATTCCACCTCTCCCTTCCTGAGGTGTGTGTGAGTGTGTGTGAGCCAGATATTGTGATGTTGTTCAGCTGTGGGCGCTCCGTTCCTTCTTGCGGGAGAGATAAAAATGAACGGCGTGTTATTAGCAGCAAAAGAGAGACGATCCAGATGCACTTTGCTGATGTCAGCCAAACGCACGTCTTCTGGTCTCACATGTCAACAGTTTGGCACAGTAACAGCGTAAGAAATCCCTCGTTTTACCACCGTCAAGGAGGTTTTCATCCTTCATCCGCGTGTCTGCGAGCGGCATCGACACACAGCGACACCTCAATCGATGTGTGTCACAGTAAAAAGGTGCAGGAGTTTGAACACGAGGCCCCGAGGGCAGAGATGGGTGTGACTGACCTCTGACCTTTTCCTGTCGGGATAAACTTTCACTTAAACGCAGCCACCGGGTCCACAGCCCAGCCCCCCCCCTCACCCCCTCCAGTGCTCATAATCATCAGCCTCCAACATGTTGGCACAGTTACACACAAGTGTCACACCGTTCTGTGTGTGCGTGTGTGTGTGTGTGTGTGTGTGTGTAGTCAAGAACAATGTGAACAGTTTCTCATCTGACTTATTCATTGTCAGACTAAAACTGAAAGCGCTAAGAAAGATTTACTGGGTGTGAGTATGTTATAAATTAAGAAGGAAGTCAGTGAATAAATTCTAGTACTTAACTTTTAATAAATGGTGTTGGTGGGTTGGGGTTTGTTTTGTTTTTTTTACAGCATTCTGGTGTAGAGTGTGTGAGTATGTGAGCAGTAGTGTCCCGCTCGCAAGCGATTCGTTCAAAAGAGTTTTTCGGAGAAAGACGTGAAAACGGGATCGTTCTGCAGCTCCATGAGCTGGATGGATTTACACACCGAACGTGAGCTCTGAGCGATCCTCGGGGGGTCAAACTGACAGAGATCAGTGATGAACTGTGGATCGGTTGAAAACATCTACATCATGTTGACGTCTGCGTTGGTCTTTGTCATTCAGTGATGGAATTTCCATAATGTGCACTTCATCTCAGCACTTCAGGACTTCAGCGCTGCGGCATGCGGTGTAGGGGTGTATGTGTGTGTGTGTGTGTGTGTGTGTGTGTGTGTGTAAGTGTACGAACGAACAAATTCTAATGATTCAGTACAAGAACTGGTCTGCCCATCACTAGAGCAGAGAGGCATCGTTGGCTGCGTGTTTGGAAGCGAAAGTCAACAAGAGATTATCAGAAAACAAATGTGAAAGAAAAACAAAGATGTTCAAGAGGGAGGGGGGGGGGTCAACTGCAGGGGAGACGTCGCGCTCCTCTTGGTATCTGCATCATAACTTGGCAGCCACTCAGAACTCGGGGGGGGGGGGGTGGGGGGGTTAGGTTTGGTTTGGGTTTGCATGAATCTCATGAAACACCTAGTGTGATAACTCTTTAAAAATAGTTGAAAACATTCACGTCAGATCACCTGACCGACAAATGAGTGACCTTCACCTTCCCACACTGTCTGTCTGTCGCCCCCCCCCCCCCCCACCCCCCCCCACCCCCCCCCCCCCCACACACACACACACACACAGTTACCCCCAGCAGGCCTCGCGGTGGAACAGAGTGAAACCTAAGCGGTGAGTGTCTCCCGGGGGACAGCGGGGCGTAGGAGCCAGATTGACACCAGATGTTGCAGATGGAGGAACGGGCCAACGGGACCAGGATCCATTTTTAGGCTCAGCCCGCCACACGGCTCGACGCTGGGACGATAACCAGAGCGCTCCGTCGTCCAAGGAGGTGTTGGTTTATGGTTGTTTAAAACAGCAGCATCATGGAACAGAATGGTCCTCCCATCCACCACGACGAACAAAGATGTTTCACTTCCTGTTAATGTCACATCGTCTACGAGCCCACATGAATGAGGTTCATGGACGATGGGAATGTGGAGGCTGAACATCTGAAGGGAACCATGTTTGTAGACTCAACAGATGAGAAGACCCAACGCGACCGCCCGTTCCAAGTCCTCCACACCTCCGTGACCAACTGTACCTGAGGGAGAGAAACACCTGCACGGGATCAGCTTCCCAACATCTGTCCACCACAGATGAAATGAACTGTAGTTTCAAAAGGTCAACAGGGTCTTTCCCTCCAGTTTGTCGTCGTCCAGCCGCAAACGAACGAGTAGAAAAACACTGTCGGAGCTCAGACGTCCACCAGCAGCTCATTTCCACCCAACATCATCGTCCCCCATCCAGTTATCTCCTTGAATAAGTTCACTGATACGGTTTAAACTTGACAAAAAAATCATTAGACACCTTGCTACACAAACCATGACCTCTGACCTCTATTTTTTGTCTTTTTCTTCTTCATTTTCTTTTTTTTAATTTCAACTTGTAGGAAAAAACAACCTCAGGTCTCTACGTGATCACTCATTCATTCATCTTCTCCCGTTGCCCCGGTTACAGGCCTCGGCCGTCCTGGAGCTGTCAACGTGTGAACGTCAGGGTCCAACCTGGACGAGTCCCCTGCTCATGAAGGACAGACCGCCGTTCGCACATCCACACCGCGACCAGTTAACCTCCGCGTGTCTTTGCAGGTGGGAGGAAGCCGGAGTACCCGGAGAGAACCGGGTGCTAACCACTGTACCACCATGCGTTTGCACCCTGCGTCCTCGATTCCACCCGACTCGGTCAAACGAGTTCTGTCAGTAAATGAACGTGAACGTGTAGATAACGTGTTCATCCGGAACAATCCTGGTTTGTCAGATCGACAAAAGAAGACTTCTTATCAAAGTAGATTTACTCCGTCATGTGCAGCAGCAGAGAGTACAGTTAGTGTTGCTTGTGTGTAGGATTACGAATCAAAGGGAAACATGCTGACGCAGCAAATATTCTCAGCGACCGTTGGCTCTGTAGGGATAACAGAGACAACGGTGAAATCAGGGATCATCACTTACAAATCCGCCCCCCCCGAACCCCCCACCACCACCAAAACCTCCTCTGAGATGTTCAACCTGGAAAAGGAAACGACATTCACAGCAGCAGTTTCTCCTCAAATGCTAAAACTCATCCGTTGTGTGTCCCTCACCGGGTTTGTGACGCCGAGGAGTCCGTCAAACAAACGGTTGAGGAGGAGGAGGAGTCTCCGCTTGACCTTTAATGATTAAGTGATGGGAAATGCTGGAGTACCTGGAGGAAACCCAACACGGTGGAACTGGAGAGCAGGTTCAGACTTCTCTTGATCACTGTTCCACTGACATGGAATGTGTGGGAACACACGTTGGAGTGTGTGAACATGTTCCAACACACCGATTAGAACAATCAGAGGTAAAAACAAATACTTCTCCTGGACAGTCGCCCCGTTGGAGCGTTACCTCCGCCAGGGAAGTCGTGGATTTGCCGGCGTTTGTCTTTTAGCAACATAAGCGAAAGCAGATTGTAATGAAATGTGGAGTAAACGCTGCTAATGGACCAGGACCAGATGATTGAATGTCGGTGGTGTTCTGGAACCATCTGGATCCAGGAATCTGTCGAAGGATTCTTCCTGGTTGTCAGATAGGGACATTTTCAGCAGACGTGTCCAGAACTCCACAATAAACGGTCAGATTCTTATCAGAACACACAGGCTCCATTAGCTGTGGGTTCTCTAATATGTCAAGGTTTGAGCCAGATTCTGGCAGAAGTCTGGATCCTGTGACACACACCAGGCTTTGTAACGGAAGATGAAGACATGAACTAACACCAGACGGTAGCTGATGAATCCGTGTGGACATGTTCAATAGTTCTGGAGCTGCATCCAGAAGAAAACCACCATGATATCAATGGTCAGGGGGTCTACTGATGGAGATGGAATGAGGTCTAAATATCTAAATATATAGAGAAATAAAAAGGAGGTCTCAAGCTTTTTGACTGATTCCAGTCACTTAATAAATCATTTGAACACAAAGTCAGTGACATGAGAGAATGAGATTTTTTTTTTTTTTTTTTGGTGTGTGTGTGTGTGTGTGTGTGGGGGGGGGGGGGGGGTTCTGCTATAACTCAACATTTCCGTCTGGTCTTGACCTTGTTTCGGACGTGTATCACCTCCTGTCGTTCAGCTGTGCCACTGTGTGCACGTCGGATTACGACATCCTGACCAGAACTCCAACTGCCCTTCTAACAATCTACTATAGAATCATATCTGTGTTGTTTCAGCGCAAAATGAAACAATCATCTCTGCAGCAGAAACTCAAAGAGGGGGAGGAGAGAAAAAAAAGTCTTGTTCTCCATGCGGGCCCCGCCTCCTCCTCCTCCTGCATGGGACCGGGAGGGGAACAACTAAGATCTCTGCCATTGTTCTAGTCCTGGAGGTCTGGGAACGGAACGGGACGAGACGACCGGCGGGTCTGTCGTTATGACGGGCTCCGGTCCGAAACTCGGGGTTCTGTTGCTGATCGCGGTTCTGCTCCAGACGGTCGTCGTCACCATCACGGTGCTGCACTTCACCACGACTCTGAACTCGGTAAGAGAACGCCGACCTGGAGACGCATGGGGACAGCGAGAGTTTGAGGCAACGTTTTTTTTTTTTTTTGGTTTTTGGAGTTTGGATTTCCTGCTGACCGTGAACGCCACTTGGATGACTTTGATGCAAAATGTGCGCAATGAAACTGGTGCAAACAGAGTCACAAGGAAGTTATGGCTGCTGCAGCTGTTTGATGATTAGCTGTTATCAGGGGGAGTTTTTACAGTGTGTGTGTGTGTGTGTGCGCGCGTGTGTGTGCGCGTGTGTCTGGATTTAGTCCAAGAACCTCTCAGTTTGTGTTAACTGGATTTAATCATTGACCCAGATGAGGTGCAGCAGCTTTACAAAGGGAAAGGAACACATGCAACGGTGCACTTCACTTTCTGTCGTGTAGAAGGTGGATGGAGAAACGTGACGAGGGGGTGGGGGGTGTCCACGTTTTATGTGTGATTGTTTGCATGTGGCGCGTTCACGCTCTTCCTGACATGTTCACCCCTCCGCAGATGAAGGAGACGTTCGCCAGGAGCAGCGTCTCCTGCCTCACGGGCTCTGACCTGCAGAGCGTCACGGCTGCCCGAGGTGACCCGTGCTGGCAGGTCACCCAGCAGCTCCACCTGCTCATCCAGAAGGTACGGCTGCACTTGGTCCTCCTGCACTGTATCAAAACCTCTCCTCCCACTGAGGTTTCAGGACATTAAGACTCATTCACTGAGACAAACAACAACACAAAGAGTCAAAACGTTTGTCTATTATTATTATTATTATTGTAGTAGTAGTAGTAGTAGTAGTACCCTTATGTCAGTGCAGCAGCACTAAGGGAATCAAACCAGATGTTGGTTTCTTTGTTCAAAGAAGCCGTTCGGTCCGTGTTCAGTCCTGCGTGGTGATGACGTTGTCGTCATGGTTTCACTTCAGTGGACGTCGGACGCTGCTGATGTCACCTCCGACGTTTGCCGGAAGAGAAGGCTGAGCGGATCC
Organism: Lampetra planeri; assembly: GCF_965212315.1. NCBI lineage: Eukaryota > Metazoa > Chordata > Hyperoartia > Petromyzontiformes > Petromyzontidae > Lampetra > Lampetra planeri. Next base: position 5,559 of record NW_027614226.1, read on the forward strand.
AAACTGTCTGAGGACAATGAGCTCCTTCATAGAGGACGTGATGTGATCCTGTGCAGGTTTAATCAGCAAAGGAATGCATTGACCTGACACACACGCACACACACACACACACACACTTGCTTTTTGTCTCTAGATGGGAGGCAGCAGGGTCACTGTGAACATATTCGTGTGTCCCCACATTAGACAACCCCCCAACACACACACACACACACACACTCCTCTGACGTTGTGACTCAGTGTCTGGATGAGAGTTTGTTTATCAACACAATCCTGGTCCAGTGTTCTCGTCACGTTGTGTTTTTAAAGTGCCAGTGTGTTTGATCTAGTGACCTCTAGTGGTGAGGTGGGAGACTGCACCCCGTGTTCCCCACAGCTCGTCAGTCGTCCATTGGCTGTAATATTAGTAGATACAGTGTAAATGCGGTTGTCCGGACCCAGTCTCTCAACCTCTGTGTGTCTTGTTGCCATGGTGATCAGCCAGTTTTCAATGTAAACAAATGCAACTTGGGTTCTATACATGTGTGGTTCTGGTTCTGGTCACTGGGCCAGAATGACCCCGGTGGACGTCGGCTTCTCCTCTCCTCTCCGCTTCTCTTCTTCCTGAGTTTGGCATCAGCTGATTTTCAGAGGCGACTCGTTGAGTAAAACCGGAGCTGGAGAAGAGTCCAAGTTCTAACGACTAGAAGAACCGGCTTTGTGACGTGCTCCTTTCACAAGACAAAACTCCTTCATATTGTCGTCAGCAGCTTTCCGGGGTCAAAGTCAAACAACCCGTCTGTTTGACAGAACTGCGGCCTGCGCTGATTGCTGTTCTTGGCAGAGGTCACATGTTTATTAAAGTTGTATTTTAGTCCCATAGTTTTCTTGTTATGTATTGGATCGATTTGACTCTACTTAAGTCCCGGATGGAAACGAGTTCTTGGCATTCATCTGTTCATACGTTTAGGAAAATGTGGTGGTTTTACTGTCGGACACATGAAACGCAGCCGTGTTTTCTCTAAGAAGGTTCTCTGCCGTTTTCTACCCAGTCTCTGTCTCAGAGGTACCAGGGGCAGATTTCATCGGCTGTCAGAGGTGAGAGAACCAAAGTCCGTGTGAAACAACAAACGTGGTCTGTAAATTCGTGGTGTGGACTTTATTTTTATTTTTTTTTGTGGAATTACAGATGAAGTGTCTCGGGTGCTGCCCTCTCTGGTGACGGAGGACAGAGTTTCCCCTCGACCTAAAGTCGCAGCCCACGTCACCGGCAGCTTTGTGCCCAAAGTGGAGCAGGAGGCCGGAGGTGAGAAAAGACCCAAAGCACAAAGGAGCCGGGGGGGGGGGGCACAAAACAACTTCTGTTTTTGTTTTCAAATTGGAAACACGTCAACGTGATGGACCGGAAATCCATTTTTCAACATTTAAAATGAAAAGAGAAATGATTGATGTTTCAACGTTTCCTGACATTTTTACAGACTTTTTTTTTTTTTATCATGTATTATGTGGACGGACTTGACATACTAAGTATGTGAGATCACTGTGATTTATGATTTCAATCATGGAGATAGATAGATAAATCAAAACAATCAAAAGGATGAGGGTGATGCCGATGGCAGGAAGTCACCAGTAGTACCTGTACTTATCCTCTCAGACGTGTCCGTCACAGTCCATCTTCTCTCATCTTCGATAATTTTATCGCGACCGTGTTTGTTTTCAGCTCCGGTCTCGGCCGGGCGTCGCGTTCAGGGCCAGAAGATCTCGTGGTGGGAAGGGCAGAAGGGTCTGGCCTTCCTGCAGGACGTCCAGCTGGTGGACGGCGAGCTGGTGGTACCGCAGCCCGGCCTCTACTACGTTTACGCCCAAACCTACTTCAGACACACCCACCCCCTGGAGGATGATGGCGAGGAGGAGGAGGAGGAGCGAGGAAGACCTCTGCTGCAGTACATCTACAAAAAGGTGCGGCGCACCTTCATCTCTATATTAATAATAATAATAATAATAATATGGTGGTAATGTAGTAGAACATGTAGTAACCAGGTTCAAAAGTTTGTTCTATGAATGCAATTTATTTCTATTATTATATATAGTTATAAATTATATTATAAAGTATAGAGATTCATATAGTTATCAATTACATTATTAGTATAAATAAATATATGTATATATGTGTGTGTATATATATATAATTAGACAATAATAATAATTATAAATTATAACATATTATATTATAAAAAACATTTGTATAACAATAGAACAGTCATAGTATTAATTGAGTGATAATATCGATCATGAAGAACTAATCACAGTCTTCTAATTCTCCCCGACACGCCAGACGTTCAAACAGTGAATTAATGGAGGCAACGAACCACATTTAATCTGTGGCAGATGTTTTTACCTCGGCTGTAGTTCTCATGTTTTCCCGTCGCTCATAAAAGTGTCTGAATTTCATTACATCTGCCGGAGGACGAATGGATTCGATTTTCTAGGTTCTTCTTTAAGGTCCCTCCGACATCGCCAACCACATTTTGTGTCTATTTGCAAAAATTCAAGCTTGCGACCCAGAAAACATTTCACCAGAAACGGGGTGAACGTTGACACGACGACATTTTATGTCCAGCGGTGAACAGTGTTCACCACGGTTTGCTGACACATGATTCACAGCAGGCGAGTATCGTGGGATGGACGTGTGCTTTGGATCTCGCTAGTCCAGTGTGACGGCGACGGTGCCGCAGATATCGGGTTTCATCGGTGAAAACACGGATCGATTCAAGTCCGGTTCCGATTTCGTGTTTGTATCACGAGGATCAGCGTCTGTTGACGCGAGTGTTTCATAGCACGGCGACGTTCACGTCAGCAGCGCTCAACGGCGAGGAAACAGGTCCGAGGCTGTACGTGTGGATGGCCTTCTGCCTCGACCAGCTGGGCTGTGTTTCTCTGAGTAACGACAAACCAACATGGGGTGTACGTTTAGTTCAGGGAATGTAGAAGTAGTAGTAGTAGTAGTAGTATTTGGAGAACATAAATGCAGCGTCCAAGAAGGGTCCTTTTCAGACACTCACACACGTCTCTGGTGTCTCCTTCCCTCTCCGAGCAGGTGAGCTCCTACCCGGTCCCCATCCTGCTGATGAAGACGAGCCGAACCTCCTGCTGGTCCCGGGGCTCCCAGTTCTCGCTGCACTCTGCCCACCAGGGGGGGCTGTTCCCGCTCAGCGTCGGCGACCGCCTGTTTGTCACTGTGACCAACGCCTCCGCTGTGGACATGGACGAGAAAAGCAGCTTCTTCGGAGCGTTCCTCATCAGCTAGACGACGATTCTCAGCTGCGGATCCCCAGGACGGAGACGGAGACGGAGACGTGTCCGTAAACATCAAGACGCTGTGATTTTTGAGGTGACTTCCAACGAACCTGTAAAGACAGAAGGATCACGTGGCGAGGAAGTGAAACAAGGAGTGCAGGAAATCTTCCTGTTTCAGAATAACAATGGAAACACTGGTATTGTGAGGAGGAAAGAAGAAGCTGACAGAGACTTTGAACCGTGTGTAGATGTGACTACATTTCACTGCAGATGTGAGTACAGCAGTTTTGCTTCATACCAGATAATGTTTGAGTCATCTTCTGTGTCCGACCCAGTGTTAAAAACTCACTTTTTAGCCACAGAAACACACAGTATGTATGTCTGCCACTAGGGGGCGCTCGGTCCAATCACTCTTCAGTTATTTATTGTCAAACAACTGTCGCTGCTGATGAATCTGCAGGCAGAAATCCTGTTCAGGGGTGAGGTCATATATTTTTTTAATCCACATTATGTTCGTCTGGGAGCAGATCTCAGAGTGATTTACCGTTTGATTCATCGACGGCCCGTTCTGTTGATTAGATAATGAAACAAGTTCAGATGTTGGGTTCCCAGTGAGGTTTTCAATTGTTGAAACATTTGCATGAACAATGACGTGATGAAGATGTTCAATGCTGTAACATGTAGCATGTTGCCGTGGTTTTGATTGTTAAAAACTGTTGGGATAAAGCCAGAAAATGTATATTGATTGACTCTATTGATAATTAAATTAAAAGGATTTTACAATCTTAGATGTGTCAATAAGGATATTTGAATTTCAAGTTACTGAAAATGTTCTGCCTCAGTTCGACAACTATAAATTTGTTAATATGTGGCCACTAAATGTGATTTACTTGGTTTTATTCTCAGTCCCCTGAAGCTTGCATGTCTCTTCCATCTCTGCATGTTATTTTTGACGAAAAAAATTCAGATTAGAGATTTTTTTTCTCGAAAAGAAGTCCTACTATAGCCTTACATTTTTTTAGAGGAAGAAATTCATGCTATAGCCTTATTTTTTTTTTGTTTTCAACAAAAAAAATGTCAGAATGTCATAATGTCAAATGTTACGTTTTTTTACGTTTTTTTCATGCTATAGAATTATGTTTTTTTGACAAAAAAACCCTCTTAGCCTTACTTTTTTTAACGAAAAAAAAGTCATAGTATAGCCTTACGTTTTTTTTGATGAAAAAAAGTCATACTATAGCCTTATGCATTTTGGACAAAAAAAAACGCCTTATGTTTTTTTTTACAAAAACAGTCATAGCGTTACGTTTTTTTGATATAGTCACACTATAGCCTTACTTTTTCTTTAACGAAAATAGTCTATGTTTTTCGGACAAAAAAAAAACGTCATAGTATAGCCTTATGTTTTTTGGACGAAAAAGTCATACTATTAGCCTTACATTTTGTTTTACAAAAAAGTCAGTGTATTCTTACGGGGGGGGGGTTGACAAAAAAAGTCAGTCTTAAATTTTTTGACAAAAAGTCATACTATAGCCTTACGTTTTTTTTTTTTTAATGAAAAAAGTCATAATATGGCGTTACGTTGTTTTTGATGAAAATATCAGATCATAGCATGTCCTTACGTCTTTTGGACCAAAAAAGTCATACTTCAGACTTATGCTTTTTGGATAAAAAAAAAGTCATACTATAGCCTTACGTTTTTTTGACTAAGAAAAGTCATGCTATAGGATGTCGTTTTTGACGAAAAAAAGGCCATAGTGTAACCTTACGATTTTTTTAAACGAAAACAGTCATACTACAGCGTTATGGTTTTTTTTTTATGAAATAAGACGTCATACGGGGTGTTTTTGACAAAAAAAAGTCACACTATAGCCTTACTTTTTTTTTTTACGAAAATAGTCTATGTTTTTCGGACCAAAAAAAAAACGTCATAGTATAGCCTGATGTTTTTTGGACGAAAAGTCATGCTATAGCATGTCGGGTTTTTTGATGAAAAAATGATAGTATGGCCTTACGTTTTTTGGACGGAAAAAAAGTCATAGGTTTTTTTGAAGAAAAAAGTAATTATGATTCATTATGATCAATTTTTTGACAAAAAGGTCATGTTTTGTTTTGTTTTTTAATAAAAAAAAGTCATAGTAAGCACTTACGTATACCTATAGTATATCTATATATGAAAAGAGAAAAAAAACACATCACCAAATATTTACAAACGGAGGAATCTTTATCCACATAAAAAACATGACAATTACATGACAATTACAATATATTTTCAACAAAAATGACATGTTAATGTTAAAAAAGGCTAAGAGCTATAGCATGACTTTTTTTGCAGCCGTATGTTTTTTGATAAAAAAAACGTAAAGCATGACGTTTTTTCCATTGAAAAATGTAAGGTAATAGTACAATGTTTCTGTCAGAACCTCAGCCTCAAACAGAAAACTGTCGTGCCTAGTATCGCAAAAAATGTCATGCTTATTACCAAAAACGTCATGCTGTAGCATTATGTTGGGAAAAGTCATGCTATATCATTACAACCAAAACATGGCATGCTATAAGCTGTATGATTAAAAAAAATGCTATGCTACAGTTACATCACAAAAATCTCAAGCTGTAAACTCACAATGTGAAAACATTAAGTCTTGGAAAGAAAAAATATGCATACTTAAATGGACATAAGTCGTTAATGTATTCACTCTCCTGGGGAAACGGACATGGCTCAGCTTGGTAAATCATCTCAATCAGCTATGAACGATGACACCGGTGTGATGGTGACTGTGGTTCTTCTGCCTTGAGCAAGTTTCATTTCATGACTGATGTGAATTATAACTGAATATTTTCATTTGCAGCTACATCTCAGCACTGCACAGCGAACCGTTGTATTTTCATGGTGAAGCGCAGCTGTCAAGGAGGGGACGTTTGGTGAGGTTCTGACCAGATGCGGTCGTGGACTGGAGACACGCTGCAGCCTGTGGACCGAGCACTGGGACCAGATGGTGGCCGTGGTCACTGTCCAGCCGACCAGCGGTTTGAAGCAGCTGCACGTCGCCGCCGCTCCTTGGGCACCAACCGACACACCGCCAGCTCTACATGATTCACTGTTATTGAGGAGACATGGGAAGAAATCAAGAGTTCAAGGCAGTTTGTGGTATGAGAAACAAACATGCATAGGAGCCAATGCTGCATCTTCCCTGGGTCATCCATATTTTTACTCTGCTGTTCATAAACTAGCGGTTTTCTTGCTTTACACACAAAAACAACACAAACTGTATGAGAAGAAAATGAGACTCATACGTACCGTGACAAGGAGTCGAGTTGAGGCCATGGCCAACACGTTTGACTGTCAGCTAGTGTCACACAACAAACCGTCACACAAAAAGTCACTAGCCAACGGGAACGCAGTTCTGGAAAGGAGGTGTTCTATGTAAAATCTACAGGAAACATCCAGCTGCAGTCAAACTGTGAGAATGACGTGGTTGCAAATCGTGACTATATCATAAATGTGAACGTCTGTATGAGCAGTGATTACATTAGCACTTCATCTGAAGTTTGAGACGTAATTTTAGTATCAGTACTGCAAATTATTTGACACACCAACAGAAATGCACATTTCCTGTTGTTTCCTGACAGGTTTTGTGCAAATTGATGTAATACCAAACTCCCAAGATACCAGGACATGTGCAGGAAGCTCTCTGGCGCCCCCTGTTGTTCACCGTGTGGCAGCTGATGAAACGACCAAATAACCACAGAGCAACATTTTTAAGTTTTGGATTTTCTTTCTTTTTTGTGGAAATATGTTACAGTTATAATACAGGTATTTAAATGCCCCGAGGGAGAACAAAAAAAATATTTGAAGACACCAGAAACTAACACTAAGAAGAGGACAGCAACTTAACTGAGACACAGGCCAGACTGAGCGGACAGACATGACAGGCAGCGCGCGCTGCGGTGACGCCCGACAATACGGAGCCCACGTTTGCAGACGTCCAATAAATACTGCAAATGTGGTTAATGCAACTTTAAAAAAAAACAAAACACAAGGAAAACAGGTGTGCTCTCCTTCTCGAGTGGCATTTAGCAGCATGTGTGTAGCTTCCAGAAAACAAAACTGGTGAAAAATGAAGTACAAGGGCCTGCAGTCAACCAGAGGGTTTAACACGAGAGAAAAACAGGAAACTGAATCCCAGGAAACACGTTGAATGATCCTTCTTGGTGTTTCCACAGCACTGTCACAGGAGCTTCCTAAGTTCTTTGAATCGTGTTCTAGCGGTCTGAGTTCAGCTCTGCATCTTTTACCGTGTGTGTGTGTGTGTGTGTGTGAAACATTCTGGTTCAATGCGGGTCTGCCTTCCTCCAACTTCCATTGCTGTGATGCAACTTATAAAATATATCATAAAACCTTCTTCTTCAATGGAAATGGTGAAGTCCATGTACAAAAATGGTCTTCTTTTGTATAAATTACACCAGACTGATGATGGGATCTCCTGCTGTTCCTGCTAATGATCTCCACATCAAACCCCGTCCCCTCATTCCTCATGCTAACACACACACACACACGCACACACACTGAGGTGTACAATCGACCACAGCCTGCTACTCAACATGCTCTATACGTTACCCATGGGGGGGGGGGGGGGGGGAGAGAAAAACAAACAAACCAACATAAGAAAAGAAGCTATCTCCACTGAAATGAAATCTCTGCACATACAGTAAAGCTACATCTCCTCGTTCTGTGTCCGTCTCCTCCATCCTGCATCTGTACGCAAAAACCACAAGCAGGGTGCAGTTTGGGGCGATGGACGGAGGGAGGTGACCCTCACCCCCGCCTGCCACTTTAGCTGCCTTGTTCTGGCTCCACTGCCACGAGTCCCTGGCGTGGACCGGTGGACGCCCAGCTGGGGGGTTGGGGAATGTGCATGACGACTGACTGGAGAAGGGTGGGTGGGGGAGTGTGTGTGTGTGTGTGTGTGTGTGTGTGTGTGTGTGTGTGAGGGCAGGACCTCAACAGTCAAACCGCATCTCCAGCGACTCGTCAAAGCCCCTGTTGTCGTGCCCCCCCCCGGACAGGAAGGTGGCTGTGACCGGCGCTCCCGTGGCCGCGCTGACGTTGAGGAGGGCGCTGCCGGGGGAGCTGGTGGCCGGGCTGCGGAGAGCCGCCGCCGTGATACTGGTGAGGTTGATGCCCAGCGTGAGCCGGGTCTGTTCCAGAGCTTTCTCTGGCACGGCGAAGGCCTCCAGCTTCTTCTCTCCGTTGGCCATGTAGGAGTTCTGGCAGCCGCGGCAGATGCAGTCCAGGCACGCCTAGCAACAACGAGCACAAATGAACCACAACGTAAGGAACGACAGACACAAATACGAACTGTGTCTGTACAGGAACAGGGCAATAAAGTATAATTAGACATAAGAATAATTGTAAATATGTCAAGGGTATATGTGTATATGTTGGATGTGGGGGGCTTATGTTGCGTGTTGCACTTTGTGCAGATGTGTGTTAACCCAATTTCCTGACAAAAGACAATAAATACAAATTTAAATCTTTACAGCATGTGTTAGTTGTTTACTTCCAAACATTAACGGCTCTTGCACATACAGCAGCACTAAGCGAAGCAGCAGACGGTGGGGGTGTAATTACAGAGGCCGGCAGCAATGATCACCTTGCGGTTAGAGTAGCAGGGGCAGCGCTGCCCCCTACAGGTCAATACGGAGGGGTTCTGTGTGGCTCGGCCGCACTTGCAGCCCTTCTTCTCCACAGGCTTCTTGTACAGTGGTTTGGAGGGGCTGGGCGGGTGTGTCAGTGGATGAGTGTGGGGGTGGGGGGGTATTCGATCACGGGGTTGTGCACGGGGTTTGGGGGCCCCTTGCCTGGCCTTGGTGTGGGCCTTCTTGGGGCCCCCGTGGTGCTCAACTGTCTTTTTCAGCGCCTTGTTTGCAACCAGCACAGTCTTTCCCACCTTTGGGGGGCCCGCCGTTAGGCACCGGTGCCAGGTGGGGCGTAGCAGCAGGGTACTTGGGCTCCTGTTTGGTGGTGGCACCGTGGGTAGGGTGGTGGGGGGAGCTGTTGGCACCCAGGGGAGGCCCCCGGAGTAGACTGGAGATAGGTAGGGGCTGCATCTTCTCGCTGTCGCTTTCCGATCGGGAGCGCTTACGGTGGCACCGAGGGGGGACATGGGGGACAACTGTAGAGGGCTGAGGGGGGGGTTGCAGTGAGGGCTGAGAGTGAGGCTGGAGGGGGCGGGGACTGTTCTCTGGGGGGAGAGAGGGGATGAGGCGGGAGGAGTCAGGGCCAGGTGGGCAGTGAGACCCGTTGAGGCTGGACTGGGGCATGGGGGGGCAGTCGAGCCGGGAGATGGGCTCAGAGGTGGGGACGGGGTCCGCGTCCGTCTCCAGAGTCCTGAGCACTTCCTCGACACTCAACAACAACGGCCCCCCACCGTGCTTCAAGTCGTCCCCGAACGCGCTGATGTCACAGAGGCCCGCCTCCCCAGCGCCCGTGACGCTCACACACACCGGGATCTCTTCCGAGAAGCTCTCCTCCTTTGCGACGCCTCCACCCGTTTCCATGGTGACGGGCTGCAGGGTGCCCAGACTTACCAGGCCGTTACAATCATGCAGTCCATTAATGCTCACGGGACTCGCGTCCTCTCCTTTGAAGTCCTTGAGAGGCGGAGCTTCAGCGGGCTGGACCACCTCAGAGGTGGAGGCCGTCTGTGGCGCGTCCTCCGCTTCCGGCTCGTTCTCTGCCAACTTCAGGCCCTCGTTGAGGATGGCCTGGAGGTCTGGCGAGTCACCGGCGGCGCTTGCTATGTGCGGTGCGAGCGGCGACTGGGTGATGTAGAGACAGAGCTTCCTGTAACAGTGGACGAGCAGGGAGAGCTGCCTGTTCTCCTCAAAGCGCGAGTAGTCTTTACACCAGCTACAGGACGGCTTCAGCTGCATCCTCTGGCCCTTACAGCCTCGACAGACGTAGTGTTGACATGACGAGTCGGTGGGAGCTATAGGATCCTGCAGCAGGTTGCCTACAGATGGCAGTGTGTGTGTGGGGGGGGGGCGGGGAGGGGGCATCAAATAGAGAAAATATTAATACATCACATGTTTCACACTTGCAGACCAACTTGCACTGATGATTCAGACTTTCACAGGAACCAGAAAAAAGCAACATGAGCTTTGAATTGTAACGCTAAATGAAAATCACCGACGACGCCCCCGACGGCTGTAGAAACACCAGCAGTGTCTCCCACTTACAAATGGTTTGAACTCATTAGCTGAACCGACTTAATTGAAACGTTTTGTCAACCTAAGTGGTGCATGGCAACAATCCAGACTCAACGACAACCGCTCTTTGACTCTTTGAGAGGAGCTTCCTGAGCAGCGCTGGTTGCTAGGGACTGCAGCTGCAGATAGGGAAAAAAAAAAAAAAAAGGATGAAGGTCCATTCATGAGGCAACCTTACAAGTTCACTGTGCAACTCGCTGCATGTGTGTGAAAAATCAAGAGTCTATATCGAACTTCACGTATGAGCTCAGACAACGAAGACAGACACGTTCATCTGAATGCAAAAAGGCTGCAACCCTGATGACCCACACACGAAACAATTTAAGAATGAAATTAAACACTAGTGATACATTTTTTGATTTGCAAAATCACTCATGTGGCTTCAACAGACAAGAAACGTGTGAAACAAGTACTGCTTTACGTGAACAGGTAAAACTATGACTCAACATAAATAAGAATAAATTAAATCTCAAAAAATAAAGTAGCAGAAGGCTGCTTCGCATTAATTGACTTAACAAAGGCAGCTGGTGGGATTTTTCTTAGTTTATGCAAATTTGTTTATGTGTTTCTCCTTGACTCTTAAGATGTGAGGGACAAGGTGAGGAAGAGCTGTGCATCCAATCTGTGGAGGACCTGTTATTCAACTTGGCAAACGCCCCGATGGGGGCAAACAGTACAGAGAGGGGGTGTGTCATGATGAGTGATGCTGCGTTCACTGGCCTCCGGAAACCCCACTACAGAGAAATATGCCATCAGTCTCAAGTTGAAATAGCAGGGAGTTGACGATATTAACATATTCTAACGCATTTTATTTTCAGGAGCATTCTTTAGATTAACAATTAAAAGTATATTATTGTGTTCCAGAATGTATTTACCTGATTAAGTTACTATATTTGAAGAAAATGAATTTGTAGTGTGTTTAAATCTCCAATGAAACATTTATTTTAAGGAGCTGCCAACATAACGTATTAGTCCTACCAACATTTTTCGTGCAATATATGTATTTTTCACATGCAGCACCATTGTATATTATAAAAATGCACAGCAATATACATTTGCATTAGCTATTTTGCTTCGAGTTCGTATTGTCATTCATCATTCGTCGCCACTGTCCAAAAACTGGACCTGCAAACGTCCCGCTCCTTGCATAAATTGATTTTCCCGACTGCATGTGAACGCCTCTCTAGTTAGAGCCTGGCTCCCACTGCGAACGCAGCTGTCAACAACGCACGAACCTACGTTAAAAAACACACACACATTTCTCCTTACAACAAAAAAGGAAAAAAAACTGTCACACACTCACCGCAGACCAGACAGGACAGGGACTGGCGGAAGAACGGCAGCAGCTTGCACAGCTCCGCCAGGGCCCGAGGGTCTCGGGGGTCGCACTGCAGCACCGAACGGCTCGCGGACACGTACAGAGAGGTCGCATTCACCGGGTTCATCTCCGCTGCCTCACCCGGGCCTCCGGTCCGCTGCGTTCAGATGTACTGGTACTAAAACACCACAGCCACACGGTAACTCAACCCGACCCCACCAGCCAATCGAGGCGGCGGCAGCTCCACGCCCCCCGTGTACTGCGAGGTGAAATTACTGCTTTTTCCGGGGAAGTCCGGTGGCTTTGAAGAGCGCATAGATGAACACGACCGACTCAGTTCCCCGTCGACAAGTCCATCGTGTATATGACATCCAGGCTGCACATCCCTTGTACCGCTTAGTCTCACATCCAATCCATCCTCGGTGTGTGTCGGTGGCTGAGATAAGAGGTGCATTCACGGGGAGGCCCAGGCGAACGTCGTTTCATCCGAGGCGGTTCTGTTTACGTCCACACAAACCGTGAAACCGGAGTAGACAAAGCATCGTGTGCAGCTCTCCCCCACCGCCGTCGCCTTACACCCAGTTAGCTAACGTAGCAGCGGAAGCTCCAGAATTCAAACGGGGGCTTTGAGGATAAAATGCTCTGGTTTGCAATGGTTTCCCCCCGTTACTTCCATAGTCAACATGCATGTTCGTCCACGGGTTTCACGTCGGGTCCTGGGCTGGTTCCATACAGTGCATGAGTGACGCATCCGGGGCTCCGGTGTCCGTGCAGCGGTGCAGCAGCCCCAGCGGGCTCGTTACGACTGTGTTATTGTTCGCGGAGATTCATGGCGGCTCGGAAACAAAACAGGCCGCTCCGGCGAGGAATGGTTCACGTTGACGGGGAACGCCGTCACCTGCGCGTCGGTCAGGAGGGGGCAGAGTTCGGTGGAGGGTGCGAGTGGTGAATCGAAAAATAATTTCCAAGCTCCGACGCTTGTGTTGGCGTGTGTGGGGGGGTGATCCAGCCGGAACAGGGGGCTCTGGTGACAGGGTTAGCCGCTCGAGCTGCACCGGGAAGTCGGCTTCACAAGCAGGCCCGCTCCCCCCTTCTCCAGATTAGCGGGGCTTTCCTGTTTGTCGCTCCGTGACACGGTGGGATTTCAGCGGTTATGAACGAAGTTGTCAGCGGGTTTTGTGTACTCCTACAGGCTTCGGTAGGTCCACAGACTGTCAGTAAAAAAAAAACGGAAATAGATGAAATCCGTATTTGTGTACCGTGCTATCGTTAGCCGCGGAGTAATACTCATACCGCCCGTCACTTTCCCACACGTAAACAAGGGGGCGCTGTTGAACTAGTCCAAATATCGCGAGGATTTGTGTGACTTGTGTGACGCGGTTAATTTAAAGAACCATGCATGAAACGATTGAAGGACCTGACTGAATGATACATCTACATCAAAATTAGTTTATAAATCGTTACGATTTTACATGTCGTTCCTGCAGATTTTTTTAAAAAATATTTATTTTGTTTTTCCTTTGTGACTGGATTGTAACTTAATAATATAACTATAATTATATTATACTCATAACAATTTTCTGATTTGCTCCTACATCATATTATAAACATGTACGATATTAAAATAGTGTGTACATATAAATATGGTGTGATTATTGTTTTTTTTTTTTTTAGATCATTTCATACATCATACATCATACATGTGGGTATATGTGGTATGAAGTGCGAATTATTTTATTCAAAAACAACTGTTGATAGCACCATCAATGGTCTGAACTCATTGCCTTCTTGACTATTTTTTTCCCTCCCGCTCAAACTGCTGACTAGTGGGGATTTTTCCACGTTGAGTGTAAAAATACCCCACGTTTTCCACAATATATTGCTTGAGCGATTTTTAGCGTCATTTATTTTACACTTTCAGATATTTTAGCCATTACATTTACAGATCTTTAAATATTGGAATATTACAATATGAGGGACACAGTTATAATACTGAAGTCAAGTGCAACACTAACAACTTCAAATAGAAACAAGTAGAATAATTAACTCTAGTGTGTCTGTTGAAATGTGGTTTAAGACTGTAGTCTTTTCATGAACACATCTATCCCTCACAATAAAAAATCATTTTGCAAAGGAGTATTTTGCAGCAGCTGTATTCCATGACAAAGTCTCCATTCTTAGCATTGTCTCGTCCCATTATTCCTGTTTTCAGGTTATTATAGGAGCGGTTGATGCTAAGAATAGTTGCTTAGTCAGTCGGTAGAAGCGACGGGCAATCACAAAACTCACAAATGTATTACTCACATAAACGTGAGGCGTTCATGTGTCCTTCCCCCCTGAAACACACAGCTCAGTGAATTACAGCAACAGCATTTGTGATATTTTCAAAATAACTCTTGCACACAAAATGCTCTTTTAATAATCATACATGGCAATAAAGGAAAACATTTTCATCCCTTTTAACCTTTCCATACACAGTGCACACTTTTAGCCCGCTAACCCACACTCGACACTTCTGCAACTCCTTCACGATTATTCCATTCACATAATAATAATAATAATAATAATAAAACACTCTGTTTTATTTATTCATGTACACCCTTAAAAGTAAAACAATATTATATTTGACAATGCTTTGTATTAGAATAGTTTGGATGAAAGGGTTAAACTCTTGTTTGGGTTGTTGATTGCTCATTCTAATCTTTTCGAATCTTCTTTCGTCTCATCTGGGTCCAACACGTCACACATGAGCTTGCTTCACACACAGAATTGGATGTGGATGTTTCGTGCTCAGCACGGACACATGTCTGTCTCACTGTGGGATTCAGTGTTTGGAAAATCCCTCGGAGTTTGTTTTCCTCCAGCCTAAAGACACAGTGTCGTCGTGGTCAAGTGACAGGAGAGAATGTACGTCAGTGGCAGCGTCCTCTGTGAACATATATGGACATGACGTACAGAAGCCCGCTACCTGCTGGGTGTGAGTGGGTCTCTGGTCATCACAGCAGCATCTTTTCCATTCTTGAAGCACAGTGCATGGCAGCAACACTTCCTGTTTCCCTGGGGAGCTGCTGTATTTAAACCTCAAACCTCTTGATTCACTCATTCGACTTTGAGCTCCAGACTGGTGCTGCATCACGTGTGAGGATGGGGACGACTCCTTTTGTCAGATGCTGGATGTTTCTCCTCTGCCTGCTTTTGGTGACACTCATCTGTGTATCACAAGGTAACAAAGAACTCTTACAAATCTTACATACTTTTTTTATGCACAATATGTGTCAAAGAAGAGGAACCTCAGCTGTGAGAATAAAAAGTGTTTTATAGTATTAATATTCAAGATACAGGGTGTGAAAGGTGACAATGTCGTGACCTTAAGATCCTATGCTGCAGAAATCCCATTCTTACTAAAGTGTCAGCCTCTGTGTGTGTGTGTGTGTGTGTGTGTGCAGGGGATTCCTACAACCCGATTATGAATTTGCCGTGCTGTCGCGGCGTCTCCTCCAGAAGAATAGACAGAGTCAAGCAGTGTTACGAGCAGAAGCCACGTGAGGGCTGCAACCAACACGCCTTCCTGTAAGCACGACGTCTTCCTCCATCATAACACTGTTTGTGCTGCTGTGGTCCAGTTTGGTATGAAGCATGAAAATACAACACACACCAGTAAATAAGAAGAAAAATGATAAATAAAAAGTCCTGGCCGGGAGATGTTCTGTGAATCATTCATCATTCAGGTCATACAAATATGTTTCCTCTTTCTAGGATCATAACCAAGAGGGGTAAACAGTGGTGTATCAATCCATCATCGCAGTGGCTCAAGGAACGGTTAGAAAAGGTGAGAAAATGCATATAAACACACACTGTGTGCAGTCACACCGCATGGAGACAAGTTGTGTTCCATTTACAGCTCTGCAAAGGCGTAGGATTGGAAGAGCTGTTTATGACTAAATATGAGTTCTATTAATGTCACCGGGATTCAGTAGAGACAACTGCAGCTGGTGTCAGGCACTTGTTACTGTAGGTGGCGTCAGATCAAACCGAAACTTTATGACTAGTCATCAGTGAGGAGCAGTGGTTTTAAACTGGGACACATGCACACAGGTCAAATGGACAAATTTAAAAAGCAGCTGCTGGGAAAAAGACCTAAATATTACCACACAAATATCAAGACTCTCACACGATTGTCTCTTTGCTGGTTGGGGGGAGTTCAAGTTCTTGAAAGTCAGACAAGTATTTCTGATTTGCGTATATTGTACTGTATATATTTATTTTATAACTCTTAACATATCTTTCTCTCTCTGCACAGAAAGTCCTGCGGTGTCGTCCAGAACTGTCATTGTTAACTTCTGGAAAGTGATTTGACCTCCTGAATGCTCCTCAGAAAATATCTGTGTCATTTAGTATTTATTCTGTTTACATACTTATTTATTTATTTTTATTTTTTTTAAAAATGTTTAAGGTAATTTTGCAAAACACAGTTTTGTAGCATTTTTTTGTTTTTTTTTGCTAATGCATAAATTAATAAAAAATAATTTAAAAAAAGTGTGATGTGTAATTCCTGCGTCCCACAACACAACTGGTCTCTAACGCCGACTGATTTTTCTGGCTTGAGGTTGAGCTGCAGTTTCTTTTTTCCCACTTGATGGCAACCAAGTTTTAGTCACAAAGAGTTGCTGAGTTGGTCACAAGACAAATGCACATTTATGTATTGTTTTCCACGTACGAGGCAAAAGTCAGAGAAAAACACTTATAACTGAATAGTCACTTTGTGTCATGCATCATGTTGTGATTATTACTTGACCTGACATTTAAAAAATACATATGGACATTAAATTTAAACAATTGTTTAACAACAATTGTTGTTTTCATGCATAGCTCAATCAAATAGTCAGGGTCAGTTTGTCACCACAGCACCACTAACGTGAACAGTTCAAAGTTACACCAGCAGGGGGAGACATTCAAGCATTAAACGTCGCAGGCAGAGGAGACGCTGCTTCATGAGTTCATCACTTTGATTTATGGATTCAATAACAAAATGAATCAAGATGAAATACAACTTCTTGTCAGCCCACACCAGCATCCGGCTGCTTCCTTTTGGTATCATTATTATATAATCACCTCTTCATTCCACTGTTATTGATTTTAGAAACCATGATGAATAAATGTGTTGTCCAAGTGACTAAAGAAGAAAGTCTGAGGTGGAGAAATGTGAGACCAAAACCAAGAACCCTGTGTGGCGTCAACACAGCATCGAACACGTGTGTACTCAAAAGTATGTCTATGTAAACTGTACTTACATGTCCATAAATACTGTTCATTGCATCTACCAAGGTATGAATATTAATTATCACTGGAATGAATCACTGGTATGAATTATTATCAGTGGAAGCAAGAAATCAAAGTCAGTTTTCCCTGAAACATCTCCTATCTACATCTTTCTTTCTATCATTGATTCAACGATAAATAACTGTTTGTTTAACGTGGTCCAGAATGTAGACAACGGGCATTTTATCTCAGCAGAAGACTTAAGTTGACTACAAATACTAATTCTTGACCCCGGAACTGCAGCGTGATAGAACAATCCCAACTAAAACTCATCACAGAATGTCGAGCAGCAGCTGAAGATGTCTCCGGTCGATGGTTCAGTGTGTTTGTAACAATCTGAATCACCTCTTCAGGACGGAGGGATGATTCATGCAGCACATGACCCACTCATCCGCCTCATCTGCAGTTTTTTTTTCATTCCACCTGATATTAGAGAAACGGAAGGAAGCAATCGAGACGTCCCTCCTTCCGGCCACGAGAACATCAGGTCTCACATTTTCTAAATCCATCGCTTACTTTGCTGATGTGTTAATTTGATCATTGTGCATTTGCAATAATTCCTCTGTTACTAACGTGACACGTTTTCATTTTCTTGTTCATTCATTTCATCTCTGCTGCATTCACGATTTAAAAAGTTAAAAAACAACAAAACAAAACAAAACAAAAACTTCATTTTAGAGTTGCATTGGGAAATGGGGGGAACTCTACAAGTGAAAAGACGGATAAAGGAAAGTAAGAAGGAAGTCTGGTTTATTTCAGTCTGTTTCAACACCAAGACTGAAAACTTGGGGAATTTCATCTTAGGTCACTTTCATGTGATTCCATCATGTCCTCAACCTGCCTCTTCCCTCTGATTAAATAAAATACCCTCAGGATTCTTTCCATTAAAGGTTCAGGAGTCACATTCCAACCAGAGGAACTCCCATCAGTCCATTCTCTGTCACTGTCGTTTCTCCTCCAGCACTTTTTGTTCAGTGACTCCGAAGCTTGTAGGATCATTGAAGTGGAGCGTTGCTAAGAAGGGTGCTGTACAAATACAATTTCTGACTTTTCACAGTCAGCGAGGGGGGTTGTTTTGTTCTTTATAAAGAGTTTATAATAATAAAAAAGCTGTTCTGACTTTCAAAGTCCTTATCATCATGTTCTAACTGACACCACAAGTTATATCCGTTTCAAGAAATGAGCCATGACCTCAGTAACGGAAGTAGAGACGAGGGCACTGGTTAGTTAGTTACTGCCTGAGTGTGTTCACACCACTAAAACGTTCTAAAACGTTCCACTCCGTTTTGTTTTTAGGTTAAAAAAGAAAAAAAAAGTGCCCATTCATGATTTTTCCTTTTGTATTTCCATCTTACGAGAAAACAGCGAACTGAAAGTCTGCCTGCATGGAAGCTTCTGCTTTTTTTTTTTTCTGATTCACTTCCGAGTCAGTTCCGCTCTCGTCACTTTGGCTGAACGTGTCAATGCATCATGTTCAGACATGTTTGTCAGCTCTCAAACTGAATCACAGGTGAAGGTCTGCAGCTGAGAATTCACTCTTTGCAATAATCATCAGTTGAGAAGGGAAGATGCTGCAGCTGCTGCAGCTGGTGACGTCATCAGAGCCTCAGCACGTCTAAGTTACTTTTTGAACGTTTCCAGGTAAAAAAATCTCACACATATCACCTTTAATCTGACACACCGAATGAGAAAAATAAATCTAGTCATTCCCACCATGTGACTTCTGATGTGTCTGTACACAACGATCAACCAGCGGATAATGAATCATTGATAGTGATTCATTTTGTCACTGTGGTTGAGTTACAGAAGATGTGACTTGTTTGAGAGCGACACACCTCAGTGTGACTACAACAAACGTGTAAAATGTAATTTATTTTATATACAGTATATGTATATATGCATACATATGTGTGTGTTGAATGTCTCATTTTCTGAGATTGAGATATACTGAATCTGACTTCAGTTCACTGTGGAAATACTTGAACTGATGATACGTGAATGATGAATTTACTAAAAGATTGTGACATGAGCGTGACCTCCGACCTGTGGGATTCCTCACTCCCACCGGCATCAAGTAAAAACGGAAAACCTGTGACTTAACTTTCCGTGTGTAGAGGGGTGATGACACTGCTTCCTGTGGGTAAGTGGAGGGTCACTTCGTGGAAATCCCTGAGCATCGTTCATTCAGACGAAGAAAAAAAGAGGAGGACGACCGACAGGAGTCACTTCTGCTTTTCGGGCTTTAAGTATCAGACGTCTCCGGACGTTTGGCAGTCCGACGAGCCGTCTGAGGAGGAAGACGACCGTTTTACTTCAGCATCCATCTCCTTTTCTGAACATGGTGAACTGTGGAAGCCTGCTGAAGAGCGCGGCGCTCGCCATCATGCTGGTGGTTCTGGCTGAGTCCGGGTCAGCCGGTAAGGTTTCAGCTTTGCACAAGTTTCCTCCTTGTGAGGAGAGAACTGGACTCCATGGCTCATTTGACCCATTTCCATGTGTTTCTAGCTGAGAAACTCGCAACCTGCTGCACGACCGTCACCAAGAAGGAGATAACCGAGCCGATCCTGGGCTTCTTGGTGCAGAAGGCCAATCCTCCGTGTGTCCGGGCCGTCATGTAAGTCTGAGTCAAAGTGAAGTCACAGTGTGAGACAGTCTGGCAGAGTGAGAGCCTCAGTTGTCTGACATTATTGCACCTTCCCAAAGGGAGGGAACAGGCGGTGCCACCATGTATTCCATGTATTCCATCTCTTCTCTAAACTGCTGTCGAAACACACGCTGACGGGTTCGTTTGTGTCCCGCAGCTTTCAGACCGGGAGCGGCCTGTACTGCAGTCAGATCAGCGCCCCGTGGGTGCGACGCAAGATCACAGAGTTTAAGTAAGTTTCGGATCCGCCGGCGCGTCACCACGACAACGCTCAGCCCTCGTGTCACCCACTGACCCTCCGCTGTGTCTCCCAGGAAATCAAACGCTCGGAACACTGCCGCTTCACCCGTCGTCTCCTCGTCCTCCGTCTCCCTCCTCTCTGTCATCACATCCACCAGCTCCCCCCCTTCGTCCTCCTCCTCTCCCTCCCCATCCCCCTCCCCCTCCCAGAGGCCTCTAACCGTCTCCAACCAGTGACAGAAACAAGGACACGGGGGCCTCAACGACAATACAAACAGATGTTTGAAATAACACTTGAACATGACTTAGTTTGACTTTCAATGATTTTTAGGACAAATTATTTATTCGTTTCCTGACCAGAACTGAAACGTCAGTGTATTTATTAGCAAAGTAAGATATTTCTATTATTCAGTCGACTTTTATTTGTGATATTTATTTATTTGAGACTTTGTGCTCAGAAATAAAAACATGTTGAGTCTACGTCTGCATCTTGTCATTTCTGTCAGACGACTTTTCTCCAAAACTGTTGAAAAAAAAAAAAAATGTGGTGAAAGCACAAGAACATCGTCACACACGACGCCGAAGCGCAGGAACGTACGCATCCTTCATTTTTATTTGACCACCCACCTGATAACCTGTGGGGCCTCGATCGGGGACAGAAACCCAAGAAAACGGGACAGAAAAGAACCCAACAACCACAAAAGGTCTTTGGTGCCAGTAGAACAGGTTCAATAGATTCTACATTAAAACAAAGAAACACAAACAGCTGTACGTCCTCTACATGTCCTGAGGAGGTCAGGGGGGTGTGAGATGATTAACAGAACACGGAGAATATTTCTTTCATGCAAGAATAAAATTGTTTTTGTCATGTTTTTTTTTTTTTTTTTTTTACTTGTACATTATTACCACTCAAACGGTTAAAATGATTCCTACTGCAAGTGTTTGGGGTAAAATAGTTATAAAAATTAAAGGATTAATGACAAAAATAAAACAGTAACAATTCATTCAAAGATAGAATTCCTCAAATATTTGGAACGAGCAAGTTGACTGACCTGTTAAAAGTACTGATACAGTAAAAAGTCCGCTGGCATGAATCCACGTTGATGACAGATAATAGTTGTTGCCAGGCAACAGCAGTTTGAATGGCGACAGCATGATGCCGTGTGCAGTCCTGGTGTATCTTTGTATGTTCGATGGAGGCTGCGTCACGTTCTTCAGCAGGAGGAGGACCATCTCTGTGCTGCCATCAGAGCACGCTGGTCTCCGTCTGCAGGATGGACTGAGCTCGGCAGTCTCTGGGGATCTGGGAGGAGGAGGCGTCGGCGCCGTTCCGGCTGACGGACATGGCGTGCAGCCTGTAGTCTCGGCCCACGTAGCGCTTGAGAGATAAACTCCTCCACGTCCTCCTCAGCTCACACTGGACCTTTTTATGATCATTTATTTAAAACAACAACAACAACAACAACCAAACAAACAGAACAAGTTACGGGTTTGTAACGCCTGACATGTGCTGATGTGTGTGTTCTCACCTCGCTGTTGAGGAAGCAGTAGAGAACGGCCACGATTAGTCCCTGAAACACAGTCAGTTAGAAAGTGACGCGGACTGAAAGCAAAAACTCTCCTGGCATTGAAACGGAAATTACTTTTGTTTGTTTTGCGTCTTTCACCAACAAACAAGTTTTTCTTCTTTTGGTGACAGACGCACTTTTAAAACGAGCCACCGAGCATCAGATTAGGACGAGTTTAATCAAATCTGGGGGGGAAATTTGAATTATTTGTGTTGAATACCACTGCAAATAAGGAGGAAATTAGATTTCATGTGGATGGATTCTGAACTTCTAACATTCCAAATAACCACAGCAACTGTTTATTGTTGTACTGTTACTTCCATCCAGTACAGTAAACGTTAGCACTGCTCCTGTGGGTCCTCGTGCACGATTCGTTCCCTCCCAGGACGACCAGTTGAAAACAGGTTTTCTTCAGACATGGACGTCGATAATGTATAATTAGATGCATGTTGGTCATTAAAGGTGAGATGGCGACGTGGTACCTGGAAGGACCCGAGGCCGAGCTCAAAGAAAATCTTGATGTGCTTCATGATTTTATCAGACGGCTCCATCAGGTACACGAACACCACGTAGTTGACCCCGAACAACGGGATCAGCAGGAGGGTGGATTTCGCCAGACGCCTGGAAACACACACACACACACACACACACACACACACACACACACACACACACACACACACACACACAGGTAGTTGTCAAGTGTTGCAAACACTGTGTACTGTATGTAAACAAGTAATAAATAGCTGGTCCTCTTTGAAATACAGTTCATGTGTACTCGAGCACACGCGTCGCCCGCATCTACGTGGCGATCGCTGAGGAAGTGTCACAAAAGACACAGAGTCGCTCACCAGTACTGTGACTGATCGTTGCCCCCCGACGTCGGTGCAGCGGAGTTTCTGTACCAGGATGCGAATGATGCTGATGAACAGAATGAAGTTGATCTTGAAGAGGAAAAACAGAGACGCAGACGCTGAGTGTTGTGGATGTTAAGACTGATGCAGGCGTGACGGAAGAGAAGATGCAGCAGAGAACGCGCGGGGATATTTTGGAACTTGATGCCAGAAAGTGTGCGGAGACACTTTTCACACGGATGAAACGAAAGTGGGATCGTCTTTGAAAATACATGCATGTTAGCAAATATAAGAAAAATCTGTTTTGAGGACGATTGTTGCCCCTTCGTCTTTGGCAAAACTTACGATGACAGACGCCATGATGGGCCAGTTCATCAGCCTGTTGGGGACGGGGTCCTCGTTCATCTCCCAGCACCTGAAGCCAAGAACATTACTCCCGTTTTTGCTCGGCCATCCATCTACAACGTGTGTGTGTGTGTGTGTGTGTGTGTGTGTGTGTGTGTGTGTGTGTGTGTGAGAGAGAGAGACTCACAACGTGTCCTCCAGGTTTATCCTGCATATGATCCACGCCACCATGAACACAAAC
>NW_027614227.1:0-28622 GCF_965212315.1 Lampetra planeri
TAGGACTTTGAGACACAGAGCAGCCAGGGGCACTTCACTGGGTGAACAGAAATGCATGTCTATGGAAGAAACTGTCAGGGGTCTCCTATGCTCTCACACTCACAAAGACATCATTGTTTGAGCCACAGGAAGCTATTCCTGCCTGCATTACTGCAACGGCAACTGGCCCTTTAGGTACAGAATGAGAATCCACGCTCCACAGAGTGAATAGATTAATAGTTTCAAACACGGATTTCCAAACTGCACTCACTCAAACTCGCACACAGGTCGTGAGGAGGAGGAAGTTGCCGCGCCAACAGTCTCAGCGTGTGGATGCTCATGTGTTTACTTTTGAATATGAGGTGAATAGTGGCTGCCATTGAGAGGACCAGTCCCCCTGCGAGCACTGGCAGGCGCGGAACCGCTGCGTTTCAGCCGACGTCGAAGGATAAGACGAGGCAAATGAACGGCGCACGCAAAACTGTGAACACATTTTGAATTGAACCCATTCTGTTTACACAGAATCATGTACCGTTTGTTTGACTGGGGAAGGAGGGGGACTCATTTATTCTGGCATTAGTGAGAGAATTTACTTAAGAGTAAATCTCAGTTTCTATACATTTCAAAGCTTGTGTAGTTGTGAAATTTTGCTTAACATTGTCTTAAGAGTATGATGTTGGTATTAAGAAAGAATGTGTTTCTGTCTAAGTAACTTATACACAAACAGTCGTGAACTCAATGACCCCAATGTTCTGTTTGTTTCAACAGATCTCATTCGTTTCCATTCAGAAACAATCCAATGTGAACCCCCTCCCCCGACGACGAGTGTCTCTGGAATTCTGGAAAGCCCGATTCTCTGTGATGCACTCAGAAATCGATCCCTACAGCAGGAAAGAAAGCAGATAAGGTTGCTTTCCGTACAATGGGGCCACACAGGAGATGTGAGTCAGACACTGCGCGGCTGAAAAATGTTTCACTTGGCTCGCCGCCTTGAGTTCAACCATCACCACAGAGGCGGTATGATCTGATCGATTACTTCTGTCTGGACAGCCACGCAGTCACACAGCTGCCAGTTTAAACACTTAATTAAATGGGCAGCGGGCTTTTATATCTTACCATGACTCAAGAACCCCCCCCCCCACACACACACACACACACACACATTAACGCACGCTCATACACCTGAAGGCGCCAACCCACTGGGATCAAACCTTTCAATTATTGGACCGCCCCTCCACCTCCTGAGCCAGCTGCCCCATGAATTACATGAAACCCTGAAGAGGCTGAGGGAGCGCCGAGCCAAGTCATCTTTCAACTGCCTGACAGATGTTCTTTCTCACTTTTTCAACGCACACACAGCCGAAAAGAAGAGCCTGCAGGGACTTAAAAATCACACCACCAACAAGGGGCAGGAATCTGTTCCTGTATTTGCTGAAGTTTCATTTCATTTGTCAACTTCTCCTGCTTCGACGAAAACACATCTGGTTTTGCTGTCCTTTGTCTTTACCTCCACTTTGTCCTCATATCCATCGTCTCTCTAAAACCCCTCCTTTTCTCATACAGGCTGTTAATTCTTTTCACTTTGTGTTCTCTCTTGTCTGTAGGTTCCCACATATATACAGTCGATACATGTCACTTTGTCTGACAGGCACAAAGTTTTTCCCTACTCAAGACACTTTGAAGACCCGAGAGTCCAACGTCGGTTCGTTGTTGGACCTTGTGAATATTTAAATGGAACACAGATTTGTTTCTATGGACAACAACGACTGGAGGAGTCATTGCATATGGACGAGTTCTGCATATTGACTGAAACATCATTCTGTGTGTGTGTGTGTGTGTGTGTGTGTGTGTGTGTGTGTGTGTGTGTGAGAGAGATGGTGTGGTGTACTACTCACTGTATTGAAGTTCCAGACCCGCTTGAAGGAGAGCCTCTTCCTCAGGCTCATCCTGCTCTCCTCTCAATGAGGAAGAACCCTACAGAATACCTCATCTACATACTGAGCACCAAAACACACACACACACACACACACACCACACGCCCTGACAGAGCAGGGAACTCACACAGACAGCTGACATGCAGCCATGCCTCAGCGCATATACACCCCCCCCCTCCACCACACACACACACACACATTCGATGTGTCTGCTGAAGCTGCAGGAAAAAAAACGCACCTTTGTGTAAACACACCAGTAGGGTCTTACTACACGGTACGGTCCTAACACACACTCCTTCACACACTGGGTGCACAGACTGATTAGGAAGTTTCATTCTCTCACACACTCACAGATTTCGTAGTGGCACGCCCACCATCCGACAGCCGTTGCCGAGAACCAATCATGTTCCAGCACGGTCATTACTTCTCCACCCTCTCCTACACCTCCTCGTTCAAATCGCAGCCAGAGGCCGGGTTTACTGGATCTTTGGGGCACTTTTGTTATTGCTTCAAGAATGAATACCATGTGGGCGGGAGAAGACAGTTTAGTACAGATTAACCGCTCATATCCACTTTTAAGCGACAGGTCCACAGCAGCCGACAAAGGTCCTTCACCGGACGGAGCGGCCCACGCGCCCTCTTTCACTCTCACACGCAGACAAAGGGCTGCAATTGAATGTGTCCCCACCACCTTCAGCCTGCACAGACTTCCACATAATTTCCTGTTTGGCAAAAAAAAAACAAAACTCACACCTTCTCTTGGACCGTTACAGTATGTTGCCCACTGTCTGTGACAGTGGAGTGATGTTTGCCACACCGGACATAAGTGTCTGTTTAACCTGGCCTGGTCCACACGGAGACGCTTGCACTTTTTTGAAACCTGGTCTCAGTGGTGAAACCGTTTGAATACGCCGCCCTCAGGTTTACGTGTGGAAGGTGGTTACTTGTCGAGGTGTCATGACGTCTCATAACAACAACAACAACAATGTCCATCATTTTTCGCCTACTTTTGTTTTTTGTCAAAAATCACTTGAAAAATTTCTTTGAATTTCTGTGAATTTTCCATTTTTTTCCCCAAAAAGTTTTTCCAAGAAACTTATCGTGGGAATTTATGGGAATAAACGGAAATTAAGCTGTAATTTACAAAACTGAACTGGCCAAATATAGTTGGGGTAGGTCAACACAGAGACGAGTTCAGGTGAATCTGCAAAAGTTTTGCGTTGTTTTGGCTTCTGCCATGTAGATATGGCCTAAGCCAAGCAGATTTCATGCAGGTACACTTGATAGTATCGATGCGATTTGTCAATCACATGCACATGCACACTGGGCGTGTTAAGTAGTAGTGAGCAGCTGTAACTGAGCTCGGCGCAATCCCCACAGCTGTTCTGTGTCCATAGCGACCCCAAAATCAAGAAGAACACTTAAATTACTTGGTACGTTGAATAAGAAAGCGGCTCTATTTAGTGATTTGTTGGAGGAAGGCAGCGGCAGCGGCTCAAACTGATCATAGTTCAAAAGTGCTCACTTGCGCTCTGAGCAGCTCACACTGAGCGGAAGTGAGAAACCCCGTATTTGCATTTTTTCCCTCTGAGTGAAACTGAGCTGCTCACTTACTTGATGCACCCACCACTGCATGTGTACTGAGGCCACGCCCCCTGGAGGCCAGGCCCCCCCCTGCATTGTGCTTCCTCCATCGCATGCACATATGATTTGTAGACCTCTGGACTATTGAAGATACATGTTTGTACCCAGACAACAAGACTATTGAGGCCACTGAGCCTGTGGATGACATGAAACAGGGGGTGTCCAGTCTGAGACGACCAGGGTTGGGCCCCTGACATGAAGTGACGTAGGTTTTGATATTTTGGTGCAACTATATTTGATGTGTGTGGTATTCTTATGAATATTACATGAAAAAGTTTTCATACAGCAGAGAGACACTGATAGGGTAGAAGCTAAATTTAAGGTCTAGCTAGCACAATTTCATTGACATTGAAAGAATCAGAAGACAGAAATTGTTTGGGTCTGGTCCCAGCATTAGAGGACCCCCATCAGTACCCAGAACCTCCTTGGTTCCAAAAAACAAGTTCATGATGTTTATTACATACATACATCACATACATCACCACCATTGTGTTCCCACATATGGATCACATGACTACCTGGGACAGAGTTACACTGTGGATATAGTGACAATGTTGTGTTCTGTCCTATAATTAGTATATTCTTAAACATTATTCATAGTACGTATGCTACTGCACTAAATCCAACATGATCGGCATACATTTTCATTCCTTTTTTTTGGTAAAAAATTGCATTTGGTTGTAATTGCTTGGCAGACGCAGAAATGCCGCTCCACTGTCTCTTCTCTGTTTTTGGTGAATTTGAAACGCCACCTACAGGCCTGGAGTATGATCTACAGCGTGTTGAGTCATTCACGATGGATCCTTTTGGATGCAAATATTCTAGATACCCTGCCACGGAAGACAGGGGGAAAAATAAGATTGTTTTGGTACATGTGGACATGGCTTTTTAACCTGGAGTGCTTGTGGAGGTGGGACCAAGCCGGAGTATCTGGAGAGGCAGGCATCACATCAGGAAGAAGAACATCTATAGGTTTTTCAGTACCACTGATGTACGGTACCTGATGGTTGTCATTGCAACAAGTCAGTGTCAGCCATTGTTCATCACAAAACAAAACTGAGATATGTGTGTGTGTGTGTGTGTGTGTGAAGAAGTGTGATAACATGGTTCAAGAACACAAAGCTGTAACCACCTGATGATACAACCACAGAACTCAAAGGTCTTGATGAGCCGTGTGACGACGTCTTGCACGTTTGTACACCGAAGTCCAAGCCCCTGCAGGACGCGTTTCCACCGCACAGAAAGAGTCGGAGCAATGCCATGATAACAGTGATGTTACGAATTAATAAATCCAGTGGGTCTGGATTTGTATATTGCATACCACAGGTGAATAAAATAAACCCATGTTTAATATTTCTCTGCTAAGAATTAAAAAAGCTGTTGGGTTTTTTTTTCACGGTGTAATGAGCTGCTTCTCCCTGTCGTCACTCGCGCTCAGATCAGAACAGACCCTGTGACACACTCGAGCAGCCGAGGAATCTAAATATATCACAGCCAATGAAACAATCCCAGTTATCAAAAATAACCTTTGTCTCTCCTGATTTAGGCCTTCATTCAAGCAGTACAACACAAAATAATAATGATGTGTCTCCACGAGCATTTGTATTCCATATAATTGGAATGAGAACACACCACTGTGGGTCCCACACCACACATTTCATACCAGAACACTGCTCCATACTGTTGTGAAAGTTAACCTTGTCGTATCATAGCAACATTAGAGACAGCTCCAGCTTTGTGTTCCTAACCACCAGCACCTCACACACACACACACACACACACACTGAGACTGAAGACTGAATAATTACCACCTCCAAGAAGAATATGTTTTCATCACGTTTGTCAGATCGTGTGTCTGTCTGTTGGCAATTCTATGAAATAAACTCTTCAGACTCCTCCTCTTTCCCTAGAGATGCCTTTTGGCCAAAGGAAAGAAGCCATTAAATTTGGATGCACAATGTTCAGCTGCAAACCAGCGCCAGGCCAGGCAGCGCCAGAGCAACATAAAGCAGCTTATGTTTCTATCTGTGTTTCCCATGAATTTCTGGAAACCTCATAGATCTTCTTACCGGAATCAAACATTGCAGGGGGTGTAGACCTACTTGTGCTTCCTAGAATCTCTAAAACCACAATGGACCGCCAACCTTTGTTCAGCCATCTTTTTTATTTAGTTCCCTGACTTTTACACAAACCCCTGCAGCCTACAAAACCCTAGCGCTGCCCTCCACTGTTCTATCGAGGCACTGCGTGACACCCAGTCCAGTCGAGAGAGGAAACGTTCCCTTTTTCCTCCAAGCAAGGGCTGAAAGATTCTCTCCGTTATCGCAGCCCGGTGGTCCATTGATAATTTATAAGTTATTATATTGTATAATACATCAATCAGCCTTATTGATGATCCTTGGCCAAGCCATTACGTTGCAAAGCGTAATAAAAAATGACCAAACCCAGGAAAAACTCATGCCCTGTCCACACGGAACCAGTTTGTGTTTTTTAAAAAGATTTCCATAAAGATTTCCAGAATCGTCTCAAGAAAAGTGTGCATCCAAAAAAAACAGTGAAAAGACTTTAGTATATCTGCCAGGCCTGTGAGTGGCGCTGTAACGCTGCCAAAACGAAATACACAAGACATAGAGAACGTGCATAGAACGAATGTGATGTTTGTTGTTAGTGTTTTGTGTGTGCACGTTAAGGGAGAGGCGGTGCTATGACGTCATCTCCCCTTGTTATCACTATTTCCGTTTCTTCCTTTGGGACCTGGTGTCATTCAGAATCCAAAACGCCGGTTCCATGTGGACGAAACGTCCACATCTTAAAAACCAGTTTGCGGATTCAACGCCGGAGCATAAACCCTCACACTAGTTTTCGTATCATTGTACTTTTCAGCAGCTTTGACAGATGCTCCGGCTCGTCACAGAACAGTCCGGTTGTGCTTAGGTGGTACAAGTACAACCGTTTGTTTGTTGAGGAGGATTCAAAAGAAGCATTTGTGCTGACGTGAAAATGGGGGCGAGGGCTGATGTGACCTCCTGAGGTGTTTCAAGTACAGTGCAGTGTGATCCTGTCTCATCATCTGATTTTCCTTCCCCAACACACTATGCTCTTAGGGGCTATCACGAGGAACGCAGGCACACACATACACACACCCTCCTGCGGAAGAAATGTGTGCGCACGTTGTTATCTTTTGAAGTCTGACTGAGTACTTACTAACTTTATTTATGGAGATATGAGTTTTTTTATGAGTGTGTGTTTGTGTGTGAGGAAGGGATGGGCGACTGTTCTTTTCTCACTGCTGTGCTGAGTAAAATGCTGCTTTCCACCTGTATGTCAAAACCTCCTGTAAGACACACACACACACACATATACACACTTTGGGTACAGCTATCTTAGTGTGGACAAAGTGGAATCTAAAG
Source organism: Lampetra planeri (assembly GCF_965212315.1). Lineage (NCBI taxonomy): Eukaryota > Metazoa > Chordata > Hyperoartia > Petromyzontiformes > Petromyzontidae > Lampetra > Lampetra planeri. The sequence goes on from NW_027614227.1 coordinate 6,969, forward strand.
TCAATTCCGGTGCAGAGCAAAAATGCGTGGAAAAGATCAAGAATCGCCGTTATGACAAGCTGCATGAACTATGTTTAATTAGAGTTAATTCAATTCATGATTATTCAAGCACCTGTTAAAAACAGCACTACGACAAACAAACACTTATCTGAACCCTATCGTCAAGTCTTAACCCTCACACTGAGGGTGTCAGAAAATGAACCAGACAAAATGTCCTAATTTTTCCAAAATGTCTTCACTAGGAATGTTTAAAAATTAAACTGACAAAAATTGTTATCCAAGCACACAGGAACTCTCACACACACCACTCAACCGCTCGTAACCACTAGTAAATAACTAGCATGAATACTTTTGTTCCAGACCCTCTCATACATATACCATGTCCTTAACCATGGAAACATCAGGTTTCCTTTAAATTCTTGCACTTTGGAAAAAAAAAAGAAAAAAAAAAAAGACCATGATGATATGCATGAGCTGTGCAGGTCACATGACCCATCATTCCCTAGATGGGCTGTGCAACTGGAGTTTCAATTCATTTTAATTTCTATAGATCTGAATTCGACAGCCTCCCCACACCGACTCTGGTCAGACTCATCAGGTGTGTGCTTCATTGTTACAAGTAAAAACTTTGCACTGTCCCTTTTTTCTCCGCATTAACATCAATTAGAACGATTTTACAGCACAGCATCAGCAAACGCACACACGGCTATATGGGACTGGAGGAAGAGAGCCATCAGTAGGAACAGACTCCATGGAATACAGCGGACGGGTGCACGCACACACAGCACGCACACACACACACAGCTCATTCCTTACCGGTTCATTGGCTGTTACAGAATCCACGCTCAAAGTTTGTTGCTCCATGAGGAAGACACATGTAATCCTTAGCAGAGTGTGGGACAGCTCACCACGGCACACATCTCTATCAGCAGCTGAGTGTGTGTGTGTGTGTGTGTGTGTGTGCGACAAAAGCCGCAAAGAGCCTGTTGCCGTTAAAAATGTCCACACAGAATGTCACTGTTACTAGATTCCCCTTCCCTCTCGCCCGCTCCTCGCTCATCTCCTCGTCTTGCTGGTGTCTCCCTCACCCTGCCTCTCCCCACCCACCCTCCTCTTTTCTCTGCATTTCCACCCACCCTCGGATCATTTCTATTCCACCCACACTGTTGTGGTGTGAGAGACACACACAGACATATTCAGATGACTGTGGAGGCAGGGCTGCGGAGGGAGACCCCTGCCCTGGAGGAACACACACACACACACACACACACACACACAAAATGGGAGAATGTGTTCCGCTGTCATCTGCTTAGTATGCCCCGTGCATGTGTGAAGCAAGCAGAGTAAACGGACATTCATGACGAGTGGGAGGGGGTGGGGGGGGGCAGGCAGCAAGGAGGCAAAACAGGGAAAACGGATGTACTGACAGAGGCATGAGAAGGAGGAGGAGGAGGAAAGAGACAGACACACACACACACACACACACACAAACTAGACGTAGATTCAGAGATGGACACCAATGACCAACGCCGACACAAACAACTCAAAACATCCTCGATGCCTCTGTCCAATCAGGACGACCTGATCCCAACTCACCAGATGTGGGACACTAATGCAGACATTACTACTCCCACCCCCCCAACCCCCACCCCGCCTCTGTCTCTGACCGGTATGACTTGTTTGCTCATGATGGTGAAATCAAAAATTTGTGAGTGGAACACGATGCAGACGGTGTTGTAGCTCACCTTCAGTCGCTATCGCTGGACGTAAAACAAAGAAAATCACTGAGAGCGGGGGAAAAAACCCAAACACGACGGCGAGATTCAATGCAGGGAGATGCAGATGTCCCTGAAAGTTAAAGCCTGGACAAGACCTACTGGTACTTTGATCTGTTTTCTGTTTCTGTTTCCACGTGGTAAAACGCACTCGGCCTTATGTGTTGTCCTCAGTTCAACTCCAGAGATCTGTAAATTGTCAAAACCTCAACAAAATGCCATAACTATTGCTTGAAGGTGATTTGACGTCAGAGAACAGCGGAGCGTGTCAGACACAGTCGTCTCATTTCTATTTTGTTGCAACAGTTCACCCACGTTTCCCCTGTTGAGACAAACTGCACTTGTTTTTTCCCCTCAGCTACACAATTTACGCAAAGGGTTTGGGGAAATGAATGCTGACTGAAGAGAAGGTTTCACAATCAAAATATGTTTTATATGTTTTAATCCATGAATTAAAATTCATCGACATGAATAGGTCATGCTTAATGTTGAGAAGTTTATCGCACGCGCGCTCATCGTGAAAACGATGGAAATCTGATTCATGGTGCACCTCCACTCCACACACAGAAAGTCCTGTGGGACAATCAGGGTTCGATTTGTCTGGAGGTTGGTCCTCGTCCACCTGTCATCATGTTGCAGCCTGTGGAGGAAAGGCAATCAGCCTTGCAATCAGCCTATTGTGCACATTGTCTGCTACTTAAATTTGTGCATTCAACCTCCAAATGATTATTTGTGCCGGTGTTCATTTGTGTGTCCTCCTTGTAAACAGCTCAAACTGCTGAGGACTGATTGAGACTCTGTGTGTGTGTGTGTGTGTCAGCATCCTTTTAAATGGTTCTTACATGCAGTTCGATGCATATTCAGTTCATATCTGCAGTTTTCCTATTTTCAGGACAAACAAACTCAGGTTTTCACTAAACCTGTTTGTGTAACGTGCCCCTGGGGGAGAGAGTGACACAGAATACATCAACTGCAGTTTATCACTAAAGGTTGAAAGTTGCTCTTGAAGTGTGTGTATATGAATAAAGGCTTGATACAAACATTACATTGGAACGAGGTAAGTGTAGTGTAGTAGTGTATACTTTGACTGCACAACTGACTTCATGAGATCTGTATGTTTCCAACTGCAGGCCTTGATGAGTTTCCGTTGTGTGTGTGTGTGTGCGTGCGCATCCATATACTGTATGTGCTTTTGTGTTGAGGCTGCGCTAACGAGACAAGGAGAATGTCAGCTTGTTGCTCATCAAAGCTCATTAGAAGTACAGGGTCTGACCACCCCCTTGTCCTACACACACACACACACACACACTCTCTCTCTCTCTCGCTCCTCGTTTCTTCCTCAGCCCAACACAAAGGCTTCTCTGTTTACAGACATTACCGCATGTGCAGCAAAAGAAAAAGGCCTAACGACCGGAAGAAAAAGGTAGAATAAAGACAGAAGCAGGGTCGGGGGAGAGGAGGGGGAGAGGAGAGGAGAGGAGAGGAGAGGAGAGGAGAGGAGGGGCGCAGGAAAGAAGAGTGGAACCCTACAATGGTTGGAGCTGCCAGTGGCATACATCTACCCCTGTTTGAAACCCAGTGGAACCAACCGGTGCCTCACGCTCGGCTCTGGGTGGGATCGTCATAACCGGTTACCAACCTGACATTTCTCCAGGGAATCATTTCTGTGATTGTATGTGTTCAAGCTGCTGGCGATGAAGTCAGTTGAGCATGTGGCCTATTTAGTCTTTCTGGGTAAAAACAGTGGCTCTATAATAAATGAGTCTTTCTTCATAACTCATATGGTTCAGACGTGCATCCATACTGAATGGAAATTTGATATCAGTTAATAATGCCCAGGGCCCCCGCTGAAAACTTCCAGAATGATCCTTTCACTGTAACAGTCACATGTATATCATTTTATTTATTATTATTATTATCGACTCCAGCATGAACCAGATGATGATGATGGTAATTCTGCGCATTGTTTTAAATCTCTGAGAGTTTCTTGCTTTTTTTGCTTTAACATTTTTATTCTGTGTTCAATGTTTGACACCTCACACCAAAACAACAACGACAAAAAACGTTTGGTACCTTCACGTATAATTTGATAAAAACAGATTCTCTCGGAGTCTCTGACGTTTGTGTCACATCGACGGCGTAGGGCCCACCTCAATGTGTTGCCTACTATGTAGGGTACGGCGTAGGACAGTCGGGGACGGCGGGTAGGTGACAGTGTTGGATGCTCTCTAGAAATGTAACTACGCATCACAGTGACTCGGATCTCCGTTGATTGGACTGTTTGTGTGACGTGACGTTCCTAGCTCTCGTTGCAGTTACTGCATTTACAAGGTCCACTCGGTTCCTGTCGCTATCGCTTGAAGGAAACAAAGAAAACCTCTTGAGAATTGGAAAAAACAGAGACGCGGCAGAAGGGTCTGAGTCTAAGTAAAAATGCCCTCATAGGGCATACATTCATTTAGCACAGACGCAGAAATCCATTCATCACATATCCATGCATGCTTATTTCTCTACCATAATGGAGTTTTGGTTCCACCTGATGGCTTAATAGACCTAGAGGGGTGAAGGCAAATATCTAAACAGTACCATCAGTAACTATAAGTTTTTTTTTTTTTTTTTTTTTTTTAAACGATCCTTTGGTCCACTATCACCACATGGCTGCAGAAGTCACTCATCCACTTGTCACAATTTTTCCACTGTTGTTTAGTCAACTATTAGATAACTCTCACTGGAATAAAAAAGAAGGCTGAACTAAGTGGCTTTATTGTTTGTTGCAAAACTCATGTCTCTCAAATGACTGCTTATTTCCTGCAGCTAACATTCAGAACCAAAGAAGGAGTTTGCCCTTGTGTAGCAATAAATTCAGCAATACAGTAGCCGTTCAGTGGAAAAGCTGCCCCACAGGCAAATGGGACTGCATGCATCAATTAGAAACCACAATCATCTTCGAAACATCTTCAAACTCCGCCCCCCTTCCGACACAGAGAAAACTGATTTATCTCTTCAAGACTGGACTACAGCAGCGGGTTCCTCTTTGGGATTCCCGTATCCTGACAAGAGTCTGTACACATCCTGTCCCCTCCTGCATCCATTAGAAAATCCTGCTGCCCCTCCATAAATGCCTAAACGGACAAGCACCTCACTACCTTCAAGAACTCCTCACTCCACAGTCCTCCACCTGCCGGTGTGTGTGGCTGAAGTCGGCAGATGGATGTCGGTGCACGACCGGTACCCCGGTCTGGGCGTAATCATGCGTCCCTACCTCCAGGTCGTCCAGAGAGCGTGCCAGGGCTGAGACGTTTGGAACGGCCAAAGGAGCGTCTGGCTGACGAGCGCTGGGGGAGAGGAGGGAACCCCATCGTCAGACCTTGGAACCGGCCACCCTGAGGAGAGGAACGACACAGATGAACACACATGCAGCAGTTTGTCGACAGCAGGGCTGGGAAAGCCCATTGGAAAACAGAACTGGAAACTACTAATTGGTAGAAACTATTTCAGGGAGATGGGTCAATGTTTGAATTTACAGCAGCATCAACACTGACGACTGTCCAACTGCTTTAGAATCATAATACACCAAACACATCAATTAACAGCATTATCATTCATTCACATAATAAATAAGGACCCCAACAATAACATTGTTATCCATTGTATATCCATAATTGAATTGCAAATTTGTGTCCGGTAATGTAACTGATTTCATTCATTTTTTTTTCAGCTTTTATTATTACGCACACATTTGCTTATTTATTGCTGTCCAGGGTTGCATTGATATTTAACTGTGTGTTGATGACGGGTGATTGGGACCAATGCACACAAGTCTTCAGCACAGATTCTCAGTGGGGTTAAGGTCTGGGCTGTGTGGGGCAGACAATCCATGGGTGAAAATGTCTCCTGCTCCCTGAACCCTTCTTTCACAGTTAAAGCCCGTTGAATCATGGCATTGTCACCTTTGAATATCCTCTTGGATCAGAAGAAAAACATCGATTGGAAGATGATTGGAGACACATGTATGGACTGAAGTCAGAATTCTGAGTTTAAACTTTACTTATTGCTGTCACTCCTTTGTATTTCATTACATGTGTCCTGAATCTTCATCCGTAGGTCAGTGTATTCAGGTAGTCTCTGCTCCAGGCAGTGTGTACCTAACACTGTTACATGTTTGCCTTTTTGAGTGTTGGTTCACAAAGACAAAACAATATCAATGTCTTTTCCTCAGATAACCACTCAGATGTGTGCTGGCCTGTGGGTTTGTTGTGTTCCACCTTAAGGGCTTTATTTTTTTTCCACTAAAATGTTAAATTCCACACGTCAGACACAGGCATGTGCAGTGCGGTGTGTGTCTTTGCAGCAGCACATTGGACTGAAGATGACCCTGAACCTACAATCAGACACGCACAAACACATGCTGACAAAACATAAAGGGGAAGGAGCTCTTGGGTTTCAATCAGGTGGTTTAATTACACAGTTGTGTAATACTTGAATTAGGGAATAGTGCAGAAAAACACACTGACTGAGCTGGTGATGAGCTGTATCTACACTGGATTGTCACAATTTATTGCTAATAACCATCTAATATTAATCACTGCAAAAGTTCACAATCTCACTAGGAATGTTTGTCTTATTTCTATTTTCTTATTTTTATGTCAAAATGTCTAATTTCCAGTCCAAAAATAAATTAACACTTAAAACAACACATATTCCCTGAAAAAAAGTAACTTGTTTTTCGACAATCTTTACTTGTTTCAAGCAAATTTCCACTTGAAAAAGTAGATACTGGCAGATCTTTATGTCTAAAAACAAGTTACTTTTTCAGATGATGTCTAATTTTGAGTGTAAAGAGATTCTTATGACTAGAAATGAGACATTTTGACCCGAAATAAAACAGATATTCTTGGTAAGGCTTTTTGAAATGAACTTTGTTCCACATTTGTAACAGAAATGATCAGGAAATAAATCCATCCCAGGGAGGGGGGTAACATAGAATCTATGTATTAACTTATATAGACTCCCTGATGTATGTCCCCGAGGTTTCTCTCTCCTCTTCTATTCCTCCTCATTTAGTTCACATTCCATATAGTCTTCACACTCCTATAGATATCCTTGTTGAGTCTGCTGAAAACCTGGTAAAACACAGCTGCTTTGTGTGCTGTCTCTGGCAGCTCTAGGAAGTCCCTTTTCTGATACAGTGTTGAACTTGGAGATATATATCACCAGATGTTGCCCTTTTCTTCTAAATCCTATTTGTGCAATAACTCTGAAAATGATATAAATTCACCATTCACACACAAGTCCCTTATTTTATATATTCCCTTTTTGTAGGATCATGTTGCCAATAGACTGTTTTCTTCCTGATACATACAGCCAGGATGGCCTCTTTGGTAAGGCTGGTAAGATTTAGAGTTTTTTGCCGTGATCACACCGACGCTTGCTTAAGTGCTGCAATCTAATAATGAAGAAGCAGACCTGCGTTGCCATGACAAGTCAATTCAGTCCACAATGAGCTTTCAACTCGAACAGATAAACTCTCCTGACTAACAAATGTCAGCAAAGCTCATCTGCTCCTACAAGTGGAAGAGAGCAAATATCAACAGGCCCCAGTGGGCTGATGATGAATTAATCAACGATAACAGCCACCAGGGCAACGTGTGACACGTGTTGATTGGTGGAATTTCATCAGGAGACGTGCAGCTGTGTTGCCTGGATACTGAGTCAGCTGTGTGTAGGTGTGTGTGTGTGTGTGTGTGTGTGTGTGTGTGTGTGTGTGTGTGTGTGTGTGTGTGTGTGTGTGTGTGTGCGTAAGTGTGGAAGAGAGAGCGAGAGAGAGACTGATAACAGTGAAGAAAGGTGGTAAAGTGCAACAGAAAGGTTTTGATCAAGTAAATTTTGAGGCAAAATTAAACTAAAACTGAATTTATGCTTCTCTGAGCAAACACACACACACGCACACACACACACATCAACAGCGCTTTCAACATCAATACACATCACCAGACACATATTATTATAATATTAATGAAAAATGTAAAGATGATCTATCTATCTATGGACAGATCAATAGATGACGTCAATACAAAAAAACGTGTAGAAGACGCAACACGTCCACAGTTCACTTCAAGATAGAGAAGCAGTGCCACCTGGTGGTAACTTTTGGGGTATTGCTGTTGAAATGTAATTGGTAGCATCATATTAAGTGTGAGGAACTGCATACATCACATGTATTTTCACACGTTGCCTGTGCTGTGACAACCAACGACGGCCTTCAAAGCTCTGTGTCCTCCGCCTGCGGATAACATCCCTTCCTGGGTCTGCTTGTGAACACTTCCTCTGATTGTCCCCCGACTACTGCGTGAACATGTTTTTTAAGAGCCTTATTGTGGAGGGGGAGGGGGACGCCATCCTAAAGGTAGAAACCCTTTTTTCTGCACCATCTTCGCAGTTAGTGAAACATGCTACAGAAGGAATCCAGTCAGCCTGCACTGACCCTCCTACCTGCTCCTGCGTGCTCCATGAACAATAGTGGAAGTTAATAATTAACAATGCAACAGGGAATTTACTCTCACTACATAATGAAACGGTTGTCATTTCCTGTTTCTATTCATTGACAGAAATACAGCGGAGGAAATAAGTCTCGAACATGTCGACATTTTTCTCTTTAAATCTATTTCTAATGGGGCCACTGACGTGACATTGTCACCAGAGGTCAGTAACACACCAAGTAATCCACAAATACAAATACTAATAAACGAAATAAATGTTCAACAACATGTGTATATGGAACGTGGAGATGTTAAGAGAGAAGACACCAGCAGGGCCTAAAAGTGCATCAGTGAGTTGACAATAAATCATTGTATTTTACATAAGTACAACTCCACCATGAGGGTATAACTGATGACTAACACGATGACATCAGCTCCTGGGGAGTTTCTGTGTGGAGGGTGCATGTTCTCCCCGTCTGGATTCTCTGGCTTCCTCCCACCTCCAAAAAGCATGCTGAGGTTTTGAATGTGAGTGTGAATGGTTGTCTGTCTTTACATGTTAGCCCTGCAATGAGGTGGTGACCCCTGCTGAGACCAGCATGAGCCTTTAACAGGAGGAAACAGACGATGACGAATGATTCAAGAGGTTGAGACAATTTACTAAATGTTCAGATAATCTTGTTAGAAATGTGGAGAAAAAAAGGCAGGGACTTTCCTACATGTGCTATGGGAATGTAGTCTGACAACTACCTCTTTGGGGTGAAAATAATAGAACATGTGGGGAAGACTCTGGAGATAGATATTCCCTTTAATTCCCTTTAAGACAGTTAATCAACCTCAGTTCATTCATGTGACCTTTGTTCTGTTCCCATCTTGTATTGTACAGGGGTTCTAGAGGAACAGACGATGTCTGGTACAAACCATTCAGGTACAGCTCAAATGATGATGTCGGTCTCTACACTTTACGAATGCAGCGAGCAGAGGATAACGATTGATTCCTGGTGCTTTGGACCTTTGGACACTTTCCACCACTACCAGTAACACCTGAGCAGAAAAAAACACACCATCTGTGTGGTGCGTTTGCTCCACACACACACATGCTCTGCTGGAACCAGTGAGACTCATCATTTGAAACAGGTGGTTCTCAGGTCAAGGCAGATGTCTGGTTGGTGCATAATACATGATTTGATACTGGAGCAGTGGGAATAAATAACTTATAAATACACTTGGATTAGGTCTGGGGAGGGAGCCAGCTGCTGCTCACATTAGTCAGCGTGCTCCACGTAGGTTCTGCTCAGGTGAACGTAGGGCATGGAACTTTCACACCAATGAAAAGTTTGACATCTCAGTGAGAGAGAAAGTCTGTTTGCAGGGTTAAATGGGAAAGGAGAGACGGTGAGAATGTGCTGGAGATGAGCACAGAAGGATTTATAGCTCAATAAACTGCCTTCTTGGACAGCGCCTGGTCAGAGTAGATTTCCACAGGAGGACTATGTGATGGGGGGGGGGGCTACCTGGAGCCCAGCGTTCTCATCCAGCGGTTAGTTTTAACACTGCTCTTCCAAAACGTGGAAGGCGAAGCCAGTTAGTGGTTTATAGTTTACGCCAGCGTCAGTGGAACGACTGATGAAAAATGTGTGATAGACAAGAAGACTAAATATACTTTTATAACTTTGACCCAAACTTACTTTTTTCTCTGCATCCTTGGCATTTCCTCGTCTCTTGTCTCGGTCGCTTCTCTCTGCCCTCGTCCTCTCCCTGTCGCCTGCACCAAACAGCTTCTTGGCCCACTCGTCTTTCTGAACAGCCAGCCGGTGGCTGTGGGACTGGGGATGTAGAGGGGGAGGAGGCGGAGGAGGAGGAGGAGGAGCAGGCTGGCTCCCTCCAGGTGGTGGCAGGTGGTCTCCAGGCGCCAGCGGAGCCCGGTAACGGTCAGCAGGGATCTTATTCATGGGTGGAGGAAGGGTGCTGCAGTTAGCTGAGGACCATCCGTCGGTGGACTCAGCGTACGACTCCTGGTCGCTGCTCAGGCCCTGGAGGTGGGTGTGGTGGTGCTGCTGATGCCAGTCCCTCAGGACATGGACTGGCAGCCAGCGCTGAGGTTCCACCCCTCCGACTCCGACTCCGCCTCCGCCTCCGGCTCCTCTCTTATCTCCTCCCCATTTCCCCGGTGGGTAGTGGTGTGGGTGGACCCCTCGGGAGTGTCGGCCCGCGATGTCAGGGTGAGCCAGCGGGAGAGGGGGCGGGAGCTCGGCCAGATGCGGGTCATGGCGGTAGTGTCCGTTCCTCAGAGCTGGTGGAGGAGGTGGAGGGTGAGAGGCTGCTGCCCCCAGGGTGGGGCTCCAGGCCTGCTGGGACGGAGGTGGGCTGTCCCAGTGGCGAGGCCCAGACACATGCGTGTGATTCGGGGGACCTCCAAGGTCTACGAGGAGCACTCTGTTGCTCTTCTCCTCAGGTAAGAAGTTGCCGATGCCACTGTCACTATTGCTGCTGGTACTGTGGTTCTGCTGGACGTCGTTGTCTGGGTCATGAAAGGCCCGGGCCCGGACCCCCTCGATGTTGTCCCCCATGTCCCTGTAGAGCACAGAGACAAACTGGAGGAGAGGCTGAGAGCTGGGTGGGAATTCCAGGCAACCTCCAGTGTCTGGATCCGGGGTGCACTCAAAGCCAAACCGTCTGGCCACGCCCACATGGACCTGAGAAAACACCAAGCACATGTCAAATATTTGAAAAAAATAACATCTCCTTTAGCTGCTGATGAAGGTTCATTAACAAGCTCAGAACAACAGTAGTTGCTGTAATAAAAGTAGACACGTAAAATCCCCCAGTTTGACGATCCCTTCATTCATTCATTCATTCATTCATTCATTCATTCATTCATTCATTCATAATGTCCTTCTGTGTTCCCACCTGGTGGTGACAGAGGTCCGGGTCCACGATAAACACGTGACACGAGGTTCTCAGTCCGGCCTCTTCATAATGTCCATTGCTGAAGTGATCGTCGTCTGTGGCCTGCATCGTGACCAGTCCGAAGAACCGCCGGTCGTCAGGACAACAGGCGCTGAAGGCCAGTTTTTCCGCAGGATAAGTGGCTAGTATCTGACCTCTGTCGCTGCACAGACGCACACTGTCGTGCATCACCTGGGAAAACAGTTAATGAACGCTGAGACGTGATAAAATAGGCTAATGACAATATAACGAATGAAAGGGAAAATGTACAGATTCTATTTAAAGGACTTGTAACTAAGTACAACTGATTACTTTTCATCATCATAAGTCATTCACATACAAAATAATGACAAAAATGTGTTGACAGAAAAGTGATGTGCGATTTTGTAATTAAATGTTACATTAACGAGACAAATTTCCTGTTTGTCTCTGATTAGAGGACATTAGAATTCAGCTGGAACCGTGGTAGAGTACCAAACTCTGACTCTGACCTTCATAAGCACCAGTGAATGGATCTTCTGCTCAGCCCTGAGGCGCCTCATGCTGCCTCTGATGGCTTGCAGACTGTCATTCTCCAGGCTCGTGCCTGTGGGGGCCAGCTCAATGGAGCCCAGGTAGCCGACAATCATGCCCACATTCAGGATGCCCTCGCTGGGCTCGAGGACCAGGTCCCTCCCATCTGCTGCATGTACATGCTGCTCCTCCAGCTGGTGAATGTGGAGATGATGGAATTCTGAATCCAGGAAGACCGAATCATCATTCAGAACTTGAGCCATCTCTTCCTCAGAGAGAAGGATGGGGTTGCTCTGGGAACGGGAGGAGCTATGATGTGAGCGGAACTCTGGCTCAGACACCGGACGCGGTCTGGAGGAGGAGGAAACCGCCGGTCTGTCCTTTTCAGAGCTGCTGGATGAATGGCTGGAGTTCTCAAAAATCATGTTAAAAATGCCTCCGGACTGCAGCTCTGCCACCACCTTCTCCGCACGGTTGATGCCCAGCTGCTTGGAATCCAGTTTGGGTCTCATCCAACCCGCACGGCCTCCACAGCCGGCCCTGCTGTTGTTGTTGTTGTTCACACTGCTGTCGTAGAAAACATCCAACTCATCGTCGCTCGAGCACGAGTCCAGGTAAGACGCTGCCGCCGCGTTGCTGCTGTGATGACGGACTCCTGAGGTGCGTTGGTTGGGATGGTGCCGCCTGTGGCGCTCTCCCTCGGCGACGACCAGCTTCAAGACGCCGGAGCAACGTCCAATCAGCTTGACCACATCTTCATGCGACGCCTTGGAGACGTTGATGTCATTGACTGAGAGGATGTGGTCTCCTGAACGCAACCCCACATAATCCGCAGGGCTCCCTTTTAGGATGCAGCTCAGGACACAAGGGCTTTGGCCTGTCAGAGTAAAACCATACCCCGTCCTTCCTCTTGCCACCTCAACAGCCCGGATTCGCCTCTGCTGGACAGAGGAGGAGGAAGGAGGAGACGGAGGCCTGTTGAGTTCACTAACAACGCATGGCCGTCTCCTTGACGATGCGTCCGCTTGCTTGATCATTGTGCCTGAGAGTCTTCTCTTGCCCCACTGCTGTTGTCAGTTTCAGTCAGTCATTACAGTCTCCGGGACACAACGTACATCCACAGCCTGTCTTCTGGTCCGACTATGAAAGAACAAGTCGCACTGAATGAAGGAGATGCTTCTTGGCTACTGTAGTCGGTCCATTCTGGTGTTACCATCTTCCAGTCTTCAAACTCTGATACCTGCAGCACGACAGGACAAATCACATTCAGTCAGAGACGTTACTGAAGGAGTGTCCTTCACCTCAATGGTCGGACACATATCGCACCCAAAAAGAACGCGACGGTCGTAACAGGAAAACAACAACGCTGTCAAGTCAGTGTCATCACACTCGCAACTTAAACATTTTGTCATATAGGATTTGATAAATGCTGCCTCCAGAGATGTTGAAAAGTGCAGGTACACTTCTAACACCAGTCAGTTTGGGAGAAACCTGGTTTTGGACTGAAATGATTTCCCTGAGACACAACCAAGATGGCCGCCGCTGAGACTTTGCCCCTGTCCTGAACCAACTTCTTACTGTAGTTCTATCGACGAGTTACGATTGTAACTGTGGTTCTATCGAAACAGAACATCATTCACTGGTAAATTCTGGTCTGACATTGTTCCCTCACACCCGCCAGCTCCATTACAACTTTACTACAGTATGTTAGCGTGTATTACAGTATGTTCCAACAGCCCTGTGATCTTCTAATGCAGATGACCACACCAAACAACTGTAAATCCTCTTTACAAGTTACATCAAGCTACACCCTAACAACAACCGCTGGAGAAACCACGTTTTAATCTACGTTTTAAGCTATGAACGGGGACGTACACTGCACACAGGTTAGTGTAGGTGTAGCTATCGCCATGTTGAACAGACGCACCTGTACGGACTGACGTCAGAATGCGTCAGTCCAGCGTTCTCAAAGCGGAAGTGCTGACACACCTGGCTCAGGTAAGCTCCACATACACCACCTGTCTAGTGTAACTCAGCTTTTATATTCTTCTTTGAAACGTTGCTGTTGTCTTTTAGTCGTTGTTAATTAATTGCAAAAGAACGTTGCATTCACTGAATGTTAGGAATTGTAGTTGAAACGGGGTGCGGGGGGGACACGCTAACCGTGTCTGAGATCGAGTTAGCATTAGCTGGCTAATGGCGGTGGATGGGGGGTGTTGCCAACTATGCGCTTGGGACGTTACACGGATGCACGAAGAGTACACGTTTGATTCTCTTGGTTCACAACTTTGAACAGTTCGGTCTGGCCGACCGTCACTGACGCTGCCGTGGTGCAACCACCCGTGCTTCCACGGTAGCCCCGCCCCCTCCCCTTTGGAATGGCGCCGTAACTTTGGCAACGGCGGCGTACACAAGACTTTCTCCGCCGGTTATTGGCTCATCACAGTGCCAATCACACGGAGAAAAGTTATGTGGATAAATGGTCTAGAGTTAGATTGAGAAATCGCAAATAAAGTATCAACAGTTGTTTATTCCAACTGGTGACGAGACGTCGCGGGGGCAGCGGGCCGTGTGCGCGAGCGGAGAAATACGTCAAAGTACTGCATCGACTGGTTTCAGACCGGGGAGAGGTCGGCGGCTGGACATGAGAGCTGTGTGTGTGTGTGTGTGTGTGTGAGAGAGAGAGAGTTGTAAAACAGGGACAGCGACATTAAAAGGTGGATGTGGGTCGCACTCATGTACCGACCGAGTGGTGGCGAGGGGTTTTAACCGAGCGAGAGGAACTTACGTGTCGTCAAGCGACGGTGCCGGGGATGTTGTCCGGACAGTTTCCATATTCTCGTAGCTAGGGTCAGCTAGGTAAACTCATGGAGGATGGGTAAACAAAAGAAAAAGGCTGCACCATCTGGCGAAGTAGCCTTAGGAGGAGGAGGAGGAGGAGGAGGAGGAGGAGATGAGAGGGGAGGTGTGTTTAGAGAGGAGGAAGGGGCTCAGGGGCAACAAAAAAAAAAAAAAAATCTCAGCCTGTTCATATCCTGCCAGACCTAATACAGTCTTAGATGTGATGGTGGTGGAAGCTGACATACTTCACAGCACAAGAACCTATGGAGCCAGCAGGGTTGAGCTTTGAAGGGGGGTCCGCACCTGGACCCAGCGTGGTCCACGGGCCACACGTTGACAACCACCTACTGTGAGAATTCCCTGAAGGAGAATCTAAATAGTTTACTTAAAAAAAGATGACTGATTCAGCAGACTCTAGCTACAGTTTGATGTTAGTTTCATCGATTTACCTCAATAGACTTACAGTGCCTGACAGAGACAGACGCCGACGAAAAAATAGCGACTTCGGTGGAGGTAATAATAATAATAAACCCACCAAACTATCTTCATGTTTGTGTATACAGATTAAAACACTAACTCTGATGTAATTGCATTTCCCGACTTTCTGGACAGTCTAAAATCACAGATAACAGGATTAATCTTTGGGAAGTGTTTGCAGTTGCTTAGCACCTGTGGATGGATGAACCAGATGGCAGCTGTCTGCTAATCCTGTTAATACTTCTAATAATCACCCATCCATCCTAATGGTGCTGTAAAACGGCCTCTGACTGAGCAGACTGTACAGAGCAATGAGCTCAGGGTACAACATGTAAGAACTCAGCTGGGAAAGTTACTTTAGGGATGTAATTGTTCATAATTACAAGTTACCCTGTTTCAAATGTAATGTTACTTCCACCTTATATTCTACATTAATGATTTATAAACTGGCGAATGTGAATGTGGTAACTAGGGATTATTTATTAGTGGAAGAAGGGTTATAGCAAGAAAAAATAAAACATGGTGTCTTCCTACTCCTTTTCCAACATGGGTTGTTTCTAAAAATGTTTCATGTTCAAAATTCAGCGGCATTCATTCAGTGCAATCAGTTACATTTAATGATGTATGAATTTAGAATAAACACGCAAGTGTTTCACGTGTCAGTGTTGCTGCTGGGAGTTCAAACTTCTTTAAAAATCACTAAAAACAAACATGTAAAAAAAGGGAACAATTTCTGCAAAACCCTAGGCAATGTTTCAAATATAAAATATTATGAATATTGTAACAAGTATCTGTTTCCAGTAATGTAACTCAGTTGTTTATTTCGTAATTAAATTACATAAGTTACATATACCGAATGGATCATGGAGTCAGTCAGTTGTCTCCATCAATACGATCATATGTATTTACAGTTTTCACATCATTCATAGAACATGCTGCAGTGTGTGTCAGTGGTCATTTGTTTGACAGGAACTACATCTTCCCTGTATCCAAAGACGTAGCAGTTCAACAGTATATACATATTCTGATTTTTCCAACTTGCCAGACAATGACAGCAAGAGTAAGAATTATAAACCACAGAATTAACTTAAACATCTTTAAATAATTTATTCAAGTCTACAACAGACCATAAAGTGTGATTAATCTCTTTAAAATATTCATTAACTGAAATACAGGATCTTACATTTGTTTTACAGTCAATTGTAAAAACAAAAAACAACGTACGTGTATCCAGGTTCAACAGGCAGTCCAGGAATCATTCTCCTTCTCAGTCTGTGCAGAATACTTTCCTGATTTCTGAAGCAGTGTATTTGTACAACGAGGGGAACGAGCCGATTGGTAATACAGGAACAAACCAACCAGATGAACATAATCACTGTCCCCAAACATGTCCCAAACCTACAGATTTTCTTGTAATCGTATTACCCCCCTGCAGGGAACCCCGGTCAGTCTCTGCATTTCTTATGGCTGGCAGGTGGACACAAAAAAAAAAAATCTGTTGTATTTACTCTATTTGAAGCAGCAAAATCTCTTTTCTCAACACGAAACTCAGTTCTGAGCAGCGCCGTCAAAGGAAACCAGTCACATTGCTCATTTTTTAAGTGGGTGTGTTTGGCGTACAAATGCGTCACTTCTCCGTACGGTCAGTTCTTGCATATCCAGAAAACAGCTGACATGAGTTGTGCTAGGTGTGTTAAATACGCTGCACAGACAACTACCAATTTAAGCAGATCACTTAAAGCTCCACAAAATACAGAAAACCACAGACGGCACTCACAAGCGACCATCGGATTTGTCCGAGCTGCTGTGTGTCGCTATGGTGACGAGGCTTCCTTTGGATTGTGTTGCATCGCTTTCAAACAATCATGGCAACTGTACCCATGGAAATAAACAGTAGTGCTGCGCATGCTGTCGAGCATGCAGTTTGGTGTCGAGGACAGATTTTTTTTTTTTTCAGGCCTCTTACTCAGAGGACACAACTCCAATTTCAAGTCTCTGTGGTCCTCTGCTGTTCCACATCCTGAAATCCTCAAAACAGTGTCACACAACCTGTCTGTTTTTGTAGATATAACACGGCTGACATGCACCATGGCTTTCCTATTTCTTTACAAGACACTCCATTGAAAGACTATACACCACATCTTAGCATTAAAAAATGGAATGAATATATTTTTAAAAAAGGACAGACAAGTTTGATAAAATCTGAATCCTGCTAAAGACAATTCTTTGCAGAGCGAAAGTTCGCTTTCCTTTGTCTTATTGATAAATGGGCCGTTGAAAACAACCAACTTCCTCCGGCGGCATTAACAACGGAAGTGGTTGGTTGTTTCATTCAGGAAGCAACAAATAAAAACTACTTGGTTCTGTTCTGAAACAGTTCAACACGTCTGCTGGTCAACTGCTGTGGCTCGTACTGATCGTCCTCACGTCACGTTTGTAGCCCTCAGAATAAAACCATGACAGGAAGTGGACATTCCTGACTCCCACTGAAAATAGATGCACTGTGTTTTAAATAGATACTTTCAGTGCCCCCCCCCCACTTGATTACATCACAATACGAGTCCTGACAAGAAACTAAATTCATTTGTTTCACATCCATCGTTTGTCCTGACGTATGATTGCAAAGGTGCTGGATGGAAAGAAGTGTTTGTGGCGCCATCATCGACCATCACCTTAAAACGGTCATTCTCCATCAGACACGGTCTTCTAATGATTAACACATCTGTGCTGGTGGTGACGTTCTCTTCCTCCCTTGTGTTGCAGTGTAGGTCTGCTGCTGCCGTTCTTTCTTCTCCCTCCATCCTCTGGGCCTGCGGCTCTCACAGTGTGGTATCCTGGTGCAATGCCTGCAGGCAGCCCAGCAGCTGGTGGTAAGGGCTTCCTGGTGCCGCAACCGTCTCAAAGACCGACTGGAAGGCCCTGCGATCCAGCTCGTCGTCAATCTGATGCCGGTAGAAGTCCATGGCCACGAGGCAGAACAGGTTGACGTCCACCACCTCGCTGGAGCCCATTCTGCTGATCACGTGGGGCAGACTGGTCAGAGGTTAAGGACAGACAGCAGAAATACAATTCACAGGGTGGGTGGACAATGTTTCCTTTTGATTACAGAAAAAGTATCAAAGATTTTAGTAGTTTCAGTTCAAATACGGGCTGCAGCTCTCTGGAGGCGCCCAAGAAGAAAACATGATTAGCACTGATATTGTCCAAATTTAAGAACTAGACATGAATGAACTGCATTTTCAAATGTCCATATTTGAAGTATTCTAAAGTAGGGAGTTACTTTTCACCCACTCTACATACTATGCTGTTAATGCTTCCCCCTTATGGTCAAAACAACAGTTGACTAGAGAGGTTATTAGTCAATGTGATTTTAATTGGTCCATGGGAGAAAAAAAATAAACTATTGGGCGCTGCATCACATCAAAATAAACTTTTTTCCTGTAACATATTAGGACTTTAATTTGTAAGGAAAAGCACTGGATAATTGGGTTAGTGAAAGAGCAGCGGAAGAACAGATTTCCGTTCCGTCAGACAAGGATACAGAGCTGAGATCCACTGGGAGGTGGAGGCCGACACAAAGAAGCAGGAGAGGCTCCACATGGCCATGGCCACCGGTGTCCTCTGAGTGAAGTTGGACAAGGACAGCAGCACCCAGTCGCGTACCATGGATGACTGGCCTGTGGCATGGAGGGTCTGAAAAACCTACGCAGCAGACAGGTGTCATGATTTGATACAAGGGCAAAGGAAAAAGATGGTTTTACAAGACTACACCCCAAGGGTCAAATCCGCTTCACAACTATGATTAGATCATGAACAGTTCCTGGAGTTTGAGTGTGTTTTGTTGCAAAAAAACCTGAGGAGAGCCGAGCTGTGCTGGAACTGCAGTGGGGAGTGATGACATTTAATGCCATGTCAGCAACACCAGCTATTTCTTAGCAGTCCAAAAAACATTTGAGACCAAAATAAAGAAACAAAAGAACAAACGGCACGACAAATATTACGACATACTAAAGTCAACAGAATTTTAAGACATTGTGTGGTCACTGCTGGCCGCGACCCCCCCCCCCCCCAACCCCAAAAACCAGAACATCTTCCCCCTTTGTCCAGTGTGGTGAACTGTTCCTCAGCACATCTGAACGGGGGACATGGGGGCTCAAAGCAGCATTATTGTCAAGACAACCGCCCACTGAAGCAGTTAACAACAAACCAAATAAGGTGCATGTGAGGCTCCTAGTGAGGGGAACTATGAGCATGGAACAAAGAAGAGCTTTGTTGCAACACTCTGAGGCCCGGCTGAATTATTTGATCAGACGTCTGACTTCTCAGTCAAACCTGTGCTGCTAAAGTTCAGTCAGCGAGACACGACACTGCTTTGTGCCCAGGACTCCTGCTCAAAGTTTTTACCGGCCAAACAGCTGA
The DNA here is from genome assembly GCF_965212315.1 of Lampetra planeri. Classification (NCBI taxonomy): domain Eukaryota; kingdom Metazoa; phylum Chordata; class Hyperoartia; order Petromyzontiformes; family Petromyzontidae; genus Lampetra; species Lampetra planeri. The sequence continues at coordinate 26,422 of NW_027614227.1, forward strand.
CACTAACACTAACCTGCCTTGCTATTTTGCTGATTTCCTTTGTTGACCTCAAGCAGTAACAGCTGAAAGTGAACAGATCTCGTTACTGCAATAACTACAACAAGCTCTCCATGTTCCACTCACCAATCACCTTTGATTTCCTTGTCAGTGTTTACTGTGACTGGACTGTTTGCTAGTCATACAGGTCAGTGAGAGATGTGGGACAGAAATGTTTATTATGGAGAGTCAACAAGAAACATCTGTCCAATTAGGATGAACAGATCCCAACTCACTAGAGGCAAGTTTTTTAAACCATCACAAACTAATTTTGTCCCCTGTTTTTTGTGGTTTGTCCCCTGTTTTTTGTGGTGATTGGTTTTTGCCTGCATAAAGTTGATAAACTAATAACACCATCTATATGATTTAAAGACAGAAGGATCTCAAACTCAAAGCAAAATAAACTAAATTATTAAACTAAACAAGTGGGTCATGTTTGCTTCCATTAAATCAGGATCTCCAAAAAAAAGGATGTTGCTCTTAAAAGAAATGAAATGTTTGAAATTCATATGTTCCTGCCAACGGTACAACAGACTGCATTCCACTGACTGTAACCCTTATGTGTAGGACGACTATAAATGGGCAGCAGCCCTAAAAACCTTGTATCCATAGCAACCTTTTCTTCAGCAATACTGGAAAAGCCAAAATATTCTGTAGAGCTTTTATTGTAGCACCTTAAAATATTTGTCAGTGTTAACCACCTGGACAAAAACTTCTAAAACAAGTACAAAAACAAAAGTTTACAACACAATATGACCAACAGGAACCCCCGTGTGCCGCCCCCCCCCTCCATCCCTAAAGCAAGCAGCGATGAGGTTTGGGCTGAGTTGACATGAGCCACGTCTTGCCACTGACCTTGTAGACCACTGTGGCCATGAACTGCGGATAGGGCTGCTGATTGGACAGGAACTCCCCCGATGACCTTGTTCATGACATCCTGTGGCGGGAAGAAGTCGTCCAGAAACTGGGGTAAAATCCTGGCCACCACCCGAGCCTCGCTGGGTAAGCCCTTTCGGATCCTGGAGACCAGACAGGTTGTTGTACTATACAGCAGCTGTCACTCTCAAACAACATTTTCCCACAGAGGTCAAAGGTCAAAAGAAGACCGCTGGAAGTATGAGTGTGTGCGCGTCTACCTGTCGAAGAGCACAGAGACCCTCTCCATGGCGACAATGATTGACTCGCTGTCTGGGGCCTGAGGGTCGGAGTGGGGCGGGGGCGAGCGGCGGGGATGGTTTTCTCCTTGCCTGAGGAGAGACCAACATGACCCCGCCGTGACGCCCATCGCCTCCGCTATAGCAGAGCCAGAGTCAACCTGACCTTTAACCCCTGTCACCTCTGAACCCGACGCAAGCACCGCTAAGGACGAGAGGGGGGGGGGGGTGGCACCGGTTGGACCAGTGGGGGAGAGGTTAGAGTGGGAGCAGGGACACCGATACAGACTTAGATGAGAATGTCGTCAACCTGGAAACAGATTTCCTGCAAGTGACTGGTGCTTGTGAGAGCTTGTTTCCTGAGGATACTCCGTTCCTGACGAGCTGCCCCCGCGACCACAATGGGCTCCGGCTCACTGTGCACAACTCTCAGGGCCTCATTCACCAACAAGCGCTTACGCACTAATTTGTGCCGTGAATATGCAAATGCACGATTTACTACATATCTGTGATTCCCTGAACTGTACAAAGAACCTCCTCAGACTACACACACACACACACGCTACTGATCTTTTAGTCTAGAATTGAATCATGAAATGATTAGTTTCATCCACATCACTTACTGTCAAAATTAAAATTTTGAATTTAAAATCCTGTTTAATGTCCCCCAATGTAACAGGTTGTGCTGCAGATGGATATTAGAAAAGTTAAGCTGGAGCCGAAATCAGACCTTCACATTCACTCGGGCAAACTAAGCCCGCACACAGACGCTGTTTTGTGTAGATGCATGTTTTGGCTGATTGTCCTGGATCACGCTGGACATGTGCTTTTGTGAAACCTCTGATAAAAATTGGAAAACACTGCCCTTGCCTTCTCGTTTGGATAGTGAATCTACCATACTTCGATCTGTTTGAAGCCTTGATGTCAAGCGGAACGATGCGAAGATAGGGCAGAATATGATGCTCATCTGCCACTACACTGAGCAAAAGGATTATGGACAATACGCCACAT